>NW_024039671.1:55000-225366 GCF_016077235.1 Cyprinodon tularosa | reverse complement strand
ACCATCAATCCAACCATCCATCCATCCATCCATTAACCATTCATCCATCCATCCATCCATTAACCATTCATCCATCCATCCATCCATCCATCCATCCATCTATTAACCATCCATCCAATTACCAACCATCCCTCCATCCATTCATCCATTAACCAGTCATCCATCCATCCATCCATCCATTAACCATCCATCCATCCATCCATCCATTAACCATTCATCCATCCATCCATCCATCTATTAACCATCAATCCCACCATCCATCCATCCATCCATCTATCCATCCATCCATTAACCGTCCATCCATCCATCCATCCATCCATTAACCGTCCATCCATTAACCGTGCATCCATCCATCCATCCATCCAACCATCCATCCATCCATCCATCCATCCATCCATCCATCCATCCATCCATCCATCCATTCCTTAAACAAACATCCATCCATCCATCCATCCATTAACCGTCCATCCATCCATCCATCCATCCATCCATCCGTCCATCCATCCATCCATCCATCCATCCATCCATTAACCGTCCATCCATCCATCCATCCATCCATCCATCCATCCATCCATCCATCCATCCATCCATCCATTCCTTAAACAAACATCCATGCATCCATCCAACCATCCATTAACTATTCATCCATCCATCCATCTATCCATTAACCATTCATCCATCCATCCATGAATGCTTGTATAAAAGATATATGTATGCAATATGTCAAATACATAAAAACTGCAGTCTTTTATTTTCTTTAAATATTTTGGCCATGAGTTCCTTTTTTTCTTTGAGCACCTACTCCCAAAAATGTCAAGTGTCTGTCCATGTTTTTATAAACCTACTGAAGATGAGGAGTGGAGGGTAAATTGATGGATTAGGAACTTTGTTTCTCATACTGAGTCATATTTGAATACATTTCTATCAACCATTATTATTTGTTATATTTTACTGACAATAAAACAATAAATCATATCAGTGAGTTCAGAGTTAAGTGTTTGATGATGTAAATACTTAAGTATTTTTAAAGCACAAATTGTAACAAGCTGTTTGTTTTCTGATTTACAGTTTGACAATATGTTGATTCTTTGTTTTGTTGTAATACAAAAATCAATAAATGTGTGCTGTGTCACTTTGTGTAGTTTTTTTGTTATTAATTCAGGGTGGAGTGGCGCCCAGTGATTAGGGCATAGGGGCTTGGGATCCTGAGGTTGTGAGTTCGAAAACCCACTACCACAGACTGCCACTCTGGGTCTCTGAGCAAGACCCTTAGAGGAAAAGTCCGGTCATATTCATATTTCAATCTTCTACAAGTATTTTATATGTGAAATTATTCCATCTTGTTCAATAAATGATCAGTGTTTTTAATTAAGAGTAATTTTCATGTGAATGTGCTTTACTGGAGGCATCCATGTTTGTCAAAGAACACTACTGCCACCTACTGGTTTGTGACGTCACGGTGCGGTATCGGCTGTTGATCAAGTCCCAGTGCTGTATCTGGTGTTTGTCACAACGCGCTATTATCCAAGTCATCTTGAAAACATTCTTCTTCCAAATGTTGGCTACATATTACGGGTTTTTTCTCTGGCCAGAAGTTCGATGGCAAATCCTCCCTCTTCAAGTTGGCGATCCAACGACCAACCCGTCCGTGGAGGATCAGGAATCAGAAAGGTGGAATAACTCTTTTTTTTTCACTTTTACCCGATGTATTCCAGCATCCAGCTGCCATGCACGTGGGCATTGTCAGTTTCACTATATCTCTGGTGAATTTCAATGGTGAAGTCCTCTGGAAATCTTTAATAATTGTTGTTGATTGCAGATGTGTCTAGTAGTTCCCATTGATTTAGCTTGTAAAGCGGGGAGAATGGCGCTAGGCTTACCGCACAGTGACGTCACTGCTGGAAGATGGCAGGAGGGAGGGGTTGGGCCGCTCCCAGGCTCAGTGATTGCGATGAAAATTATTGTTATTATTTTTTTACTAATTCATGCCTAATTCATTAAAACACTGTGAACGTATTAGTTTTAGGTATAAATAATGATCCATTGATTATTCCTTGCTGACCGGACTTTTCCTTTAACCCCAGATTGCTCCCTAAGCGCCACACAATGGCAGCCCACTGCTCCCCAAAAGGGATGGGTTAAATACAGAGTGTTGATTTCTTCATTGTGAGATCAATAAAGTTTAATTTATTTTTATTATTTATTTATTTCAGAATATATACTTTACATTACAATATGCAAAAAATGAACAGATTAAAAGAAGGTATTTGTTGGTATGAATGTTGTACCTTTAATAGTAATAATAATAATGTATAACTATTTCATGTGTTATTAATGTTCTCATTATTATGTTTGAAAAATAAATACAGTAATTATTATAGGTAGATATTATTTGACAGTAAGACACATAGTGACGCTTAAAAGTATAATATTCTAGCCTCAAATTATCTTAAAACGTATTTTTATTGAATAAAAAAGTTACGGAAAAGTAAAATAATGAGGCAGAAATGTAGACAGAAATGTAAAAACGACTGGCAGAAATAAATAGCATTGAAGAAATAAATAGGTAAAAAAAAAAATTACAAAGGAAGAATAAAACAGACCAAAATATTATAACATGCACGTAAATAAATACTTAAAAAAATAAGTAATTAATAAATGAAGTCGAAGATTATAACGAACAATAAATACATGAGATAATTATTACAAAGAAGAATAAATAAAGAAGCCAATCAAAAGAGATATATACATTTATGTCTCACTGTATAATTTCTAACTACATTTATTTTTTTTTTAATTGTATTTTTGGGGGCAATTAATTGCATGGTTATTTATTTATTGAGCATTTATTTATTTCTGTATTTATTTTTAAATATGGTAGGACCAGCTCTGCTATATTCTACTATGTAAGTTATACAGTGAGCCATAAATGTATATATCTCTTTTATTAGCTTCTCTGTTTTTTCACCTTTGTAATAATTACCTTATTTACAAATGCTAACCAACCAATGGGCAGAAGTTGACCCTCTTAGACACAGCTTTTCCTCAATTGCATAAAGAGGCAGAAATGCAGACAGAAATGTAAAAACGACAGGCAGAAATAAATAACATTGAAGAAATTAATAGGTTAAAAAGATTACAAAGGAAGAATTTGTTTCTATTTATTTCTAAATATGGTAGAACTGGTCCTCCATACATTGTCTTCTTAGAACCAAAGCAGGAATGATCTCCGGTCTGCGCATGCGCAGCAGGATATTACACATTAGCTGGGCTCGTGCCGTTGCAGCGGCTTCCTCCGGATAAATCTCACCGGTTCCCCTCGCTGGCTGTCCCCCATCATGTTCAGAGCTGCCGTCCGACTGTCGGTCTCCGGTGCTCGGAGTTTAACTCGCACACAGCCAAGGTGCCAAGGTATTTGTCACTTATTTATCTCGGGTGATGAACCGTTTAATCGCGGAAGCGTATGAAGCTGAAGGGGCGAAGTTCAATCGGAGATATCAGTGCGCTCTTGCCAGGTTAGCTAGCAGCCCACCGCTGCTAACTGAAAATACACTCAGTCTGATTAAAACTTCTTAATATGTTGGTCTATAACGTAACATTTTTCTTTAAGTACGCATTATTTAACATAGTTTAAAACTGTTTTATTGCCATATCATGTCAGTTTTGGGCTCTGTGGTAGCGGTGTCCTTGCCTTGACCGAGCCGGGACATGCTAATGGTGTTAGCTGCGGTTATCTCAGCTGTAAAAAGGACCGACAGCGTCTGGGACGCCTGAGAAAGACACATCATCCCAGCGTTAATGAGCTGGTTTAGCTTATTTAAGCCGTTGTAGGGCAGAGGGAGCTACAATATGATGATCACTTTTACAATAGACCTATAAGTGAATTGAGCTACGTGCTGTTTCATATCCGGACAATGGAAGTAATCCACCTGTCACGCAGTTTGTCCTTTTTCTCCTTCGCTCCCTGTAAACTTGTCCTCTGTTCATCTTCCATGTTTAACTATTGCGTAACACCGAACAGCACTGGAAGCATTTTATCCATCTTAGCCTCTGAATGTGTTTGTTTTTAACCACACAGCTCCTCTGGCATCAAGGTGTTACTCCCACGGGAAGCAGGAGACGGATGAAGAGTTTGATGCCCGCTGGGTGACCTACTTCAACAAGCCTGACATTGATGCATGGGAGCTGAGAAAAGGCAGGTCTTTATTAAAACCAAGCTGTTTAACTGATGGGGCAGTGGGTAGCACTGCTGCTATGCAGTAAGAAGGTTCTGGGTTCGATTTCCGGCCCAGGGTCTATCTGCATGGAGTTTGCATGTTCTCCCTGTGTGCATGGGTTCTCTCCGGGTACTCCAGCTTCCTCCAACAGTCCAAAAACATTACTTTTTGGTTAATTGGCTTCTCTAAATTCTCCTTAGGTGTGAGTGTGTGTGTGAATGGTTGTCCTGTTTGTCTCTGTCAGCTGGAGATGTGCACCAGCACCCCTTATGACCCCCGCTTGGGATAAGCGTGACCGAAGATGGATGGATGTTTAACCAACGTCATGTTGCCAAATGGGGATAAACACAGCTTCAAGTTAGCTAAAATAAAGTTATTTACTCAAGGTCAGTTCATTAATCTGTGCACGGGGGGGCTTGTCAGCTATTGGAGACGTGATCTAGTCTAATATTAGACTGAAAGCAAATAAGTGAGGATTAATTTCTCATCACTGTACTGTGATGCCATGTCCACGGTGTATTCTTGAGGTAAATACATTTTAGTTGACTTACTTACAGAAGAATAAAAATTATTGTTTATTAACTTACTGAATAATCTAAGTAGTAGACCAGGGGTAACCCTTTAAAAATCAGCGGGGTCCGAATAAAGAAAATTAGGTATTGAGACATTTTTAATTATAATCTGTTACTTAAGACAGAATTTGACACTGAAATAAAATGCAGGTGTTTATGCATCCATGTTATACATTGAATTTTTAAATGAAAAAATATATATATATTAGTGCTGTCAAAATTATCGCGTTATTAACGCGTTAACGCGAGGCCATTTTAACGGCGATAATTTTTTTAACGTGAGATTAACGCTATGTGGTTTTATGGTACAATTTTTCCAAGTACATCCCGCTGCAGCCTGCGGGAAGGCGGGGCTATTTTCCCCCAGTGTATGCATTTCTCATAGGCTTCAAGAGCGGAGCTCCTCAAGGGAAAAAGACGCTCATACACTGGGTGACGCTAGTGCCTTTTCTTTAAGCCCCACCACCAACAAACAAGTTGAGTGTCTGGTAACTAGTAGCAACCTGAAATACGCTGAGAAAACTGATTACTGAGGTGAAATGGAATCTCGTAGCAGCACTCTTGCCGTCTCTGTACGCAACAGGTCGGTATCGCGTGTGTGTGTGTGTGGGTGGGTGTGTCTGTGTGTGGGTGGGTGGGTGTGTGTGTGTTCTCATTTTTGTTAAGAGGCTGAAAAGTAACTTTCTAGAGAGCATAGACTACCTTCATCTAGTGATGTCGGTCTATTGATTTTGATGTATTGATTGAAAATTGTTCATTATTACCTTGGTTAATTAACATCTAATGTTAACTCTACTAAATTTTATAGCAGTAGGGTAAAATGCTTGTCTTTGTTCAAAAGACTGTATTAACTGTAAAGACTGTCTTTTACATCAGCCTGTTTTCAGGGCCTTTTTTTTGCCTACATATTTGTTATTTTTTGCTACATGCCTCCCCATCTTCTTGCCATATGTTTCTATGGCATAAATCAGTATCTGTGACCTGTTTTCATTTTAAAAAAAGAACATTGGCACAAACCTAGCCTGTATGTATTTTTTTGTATGTCATCGAGAGTATTTAAATGATTTTCAATCAGGAAAAAAATGTGCGATTAAAATGCGATTAATCGCGAGTTAACTCAGGCATTGATGCGATTAATCGCGATTAAAAAATTTAATCGATTGACAGCACTAATATATATATAAAAAAAAGAACACTTTTCCATTTTAAAATCTAAAGTGTTTTTTGAAGTAGAGAACAACAATCGTTCAATTCGTTGTTTATAGACAATTTCCTGATTCACGTACTTTATAAAACACCTGAACTGACCGTTTATTTTATTTCTTTTTTCGGTCTTAATAAGAACAGTGGGCTTTAGGCTGCCCTGCAAGGCTTTAAACCTGGCTTTGAATGGAGACTAAGCCATTCTCAAGCACATATCAAGGTGCTCATTTTGAGCCTGGATCCAGATTTATTGTTGATTCTGTTCATGGTGGAGAATCCTGCTTCACAGCAGCAGGTTGAGCCAAACATCCTCTAAATGTTCAGGGTCATCTTGCTTTCTATGCTTCAACCATCAGGATGTTTTCTGAGAAATGTTTGCATTTATTAAAAGTTCAGGATCTCTGGGCTAGTTAGTCGTATCAGTGAGGTTAGTCGCTTAGTGCTGACATGTTCAACTCGATGCTTTATTTACTTACATGGCTCTACGTTTTGAGTGTAGATGTTTAATAACCTTGAGGAATTTTACTGGTCTACTTGTGTATCTAAAGCATGTTTGGAGATAATACATAACTGAATATATTACAATTCCAAAATACCACATTCACATGCTGTAATGCTCTTTTTACTTTATACAATCAGTTAAATCGCTCTAGTGGATATATGATGGCTTTGTTATTCTATCCGCTTTCAAATCTGCTCACATTGTGAGGAAAAGTCATTTTATTTCCTTCCTGAAAGTTAGAGACCTGACCTTCAATGACTGTCAGTAGAAGATGTTTAATGATGGTTGGGTTTTATTTACCAACAGAGTGAATCTGAAGCAGAAAAAAAGGTGCAAAAATAAACGGCTTCAAATTAAGACTTTTTCCTAGCAGCCAGCAGTTACTTTCTGATGCTTTTAACTGTAATTCAGTCGAAAAATAAACTAAGCTTCTAAAACCACCAATAAGATTCTATTAGAATCAGGAAACATTGCTGGAAATCAAGTCTGTCTGGAAGAAACTGGTGAGTCTTGATGTTTATTGTTTTGTAAGAAGCAATTTTCCACTGCTGGTTCCACCATGATTTACTGTCAAACACTTAAGGGCAAAAAAAAAAAAAAATCACTTTTTTCCATGTTTTTTTTTTTTTGTATATTTTTACCCGTACCTTATATAGCAAGCCACTCTAAGAAGCCTCGATTTATGTTTGTCAGTGTTTCTCTTTTTTTGGAAAGGCTTCTTTAAAACCTAAGATGGGCATTAGTATTGCATTTTTTAAGGGGGGTATGCAACTCCGCCAAGACTTCCGCAGAAGTTCATCACATGTCTGGGCTGGGTTTATGGTTTATAATGGAGGTTTCCTTACAGCCATAAAATGAGCCTTGCTGCATCTCAGCATTCTTTAACCCAGAGTTTAAAATTAAGTACGGCGAAGGTTTGATTTATGATCCTCCTTCTGAAAGTTGAAGGCAAACGTCACAGTATGTCAAAGGTTCCCTCCAAGCCTCTTTTATGTCGGACATGCTGTGAATATCTTTCTCTGTGTTGGATAAACTCTGAGCCAGTCCTAATTCACCACTGTTTAAGATCCACCATATTTTAGCCGTGCTAAATTATAGTCGCATATAAAGCTGCTATTAATCAGACTAAATGCTTTCCTGCCTGTTTTGTTGAACTTTATACAGGATGTTTATAAAGAGAAGCACCTAGATGGTGCTCCTTATCAGGTTAAAGGAGATGTCAGGAAATGATCCATTAGACTAAGCACTGCTTAGTTTAAAAACAAACTTGCATTTTTTTAAACGGTTCCTTCACATTTTTGGTGGTTTCTAATAGCCAACTTGGTTTGTTTGCAAACAAGCCAAGTTGGCTATTAGACCATCCATAGGGCTTAATGAAGCTTTATATGAACATTGTTTATATGATTCAATCAGTTATTAGGATCTTTCTTTTGCAGAAACTTGTTCTTTTTTATGCTGGTGAAGATTCTCAGTCATCCAGGTCATAGTCGCTCCAAAAAAGAAAATTCAAAACAATCCACTGGACTTTGTTTCCAAGTTTAAAGACATTTCGCTTTTTCAATAGGGGGTTTTCAGGTGACGTTACGCTCACGTGACTACTCAGCGCGTCCGCCATATTGGGTGGCAGCCTTAGGCAATATTGACAGTGAAAAATGGTGAAATCGTGTGTAATTGTTGGTTGCACGGCCCGTGGAGGTGGAGATCAACGCTCTTTCTATCGCATACCAGCTGTAATCGTGAATCAATGTGAAAAAACAAAACAGCTATCTGAAAAACGCTGTCACCTATGGCTGACACGGATATCCAGGTCCGATTTGGACTGTGTTAAGCTGGAATACGCCAGAGTCTGCAGTGCTCACTTACTTTGTCACAGGTAATTAACTGTCAAGCATTTAAAACATGTAAGAATATATTAATAATAGGGCTTGGGCGTCATGACATATTACTTTCTGTGGCTGCAATGTTGACTGCCTCCGCCGCCGCTACTCAGACTACTGCCTATGACTACAGCGTACTGGACTCCCTCTCTCAGCCGTGTTTTAATTTGATTAATTTCACCTTAACTTGATTTCAACCAGCGGGAAAAGGCTCAAATATGTGAGAAACCCGGAGGGTTTAGGGAGGTTTGGCAGTTAACGTTACTAACCAAACCTTTGAAACACATAGCAGCTAGTTAAAAGTACATTATATGCCTGAGTGGTTGTTAGCACTAACGGTTAGCACTGTTTGCTGGCTTTATGAGCTGCAGCTCCTGAACCCATCCATTCGTAAACTGCACATGAGACTCCAAGGACTTGTAGCTTTGGAACTGTTCGCGCACCGCCGGCCGTTAGCCACCTAGCATAGCGAGCCCTGCATCGGATTGTTTACATTTTTACCATCTTATTAAAACTCACCCGTCCACGTATGATGGCGATTTCCTTCATGTACATTACTTCGACATCTCGTACCCAACCAGATGTGAACTGGTTGTGAGCCTCTAGACCCTTGTACGCTCTCATTTCCTCAAGAGTGTGCAGAGGGTTTTCACTGAACACCAGGTAATGAACTATGTCGCCATGCTCTACATTTGGCCAATCATCTGGATTAGTGCTAAACAAGGCATCGTGGAGGGCATAGGGGTCCATATGGTCGATCACGAAACATTTCCTCAGATATGTTCCATGATCTGGTGGCTCTAGCGTGCTGGTGTACTTATCCGTTCGTGACATGATATATATGATATACGATAATATGCCACCCAAGATGGCGGACCGGAAGCTGGCCAGTGACGTCACTGAAAACCCCCTATTCTATTCAGCTAGGCCAAAAATCCCCTTTAACGACCAACCTTTCAGATGGGTATGGGGTATTGCAATCTAACAAAAGAAGCAAAACGACCTCCATTCCAAAGGGGTTGACCTCTTTTTTTCATTTAAACTTTCATGTTTTTTAAGCAAAAACAAGGCTTTGTTGGGCTACTGTATAAAGCCTGGAACTCAACGCTATTTCTGACATTCTGAATTAAAAAAGCTTCGTGGATGGAAGAGAAACGTCTTCAAACTTGGAAACAAAGTCCAGTGGATTGTTCTGAATTTTCTTTTTTGGAATTCTGTTCTATGTTCTGAATTTAAATGGATTGGATTCTACCTTGATGGCTCAGAATGGACTTTATTCCAGCAAATTAACATAAAATCACTTTTATTAGTAACAGTTGTTTTGTTTTGAATAAAGGCATACAGTGTGTTTTGTTTTTTGTGTTAAAAAAATGTGGTAGTTTGTTTTGTTTTTGTTTTACCTTTATAGGTTTTGGTTGTTCAGTACAGGCCTTATGGGTCTGCAGCTGGTTCTTATTCACCAGCTTTGAATAATTTCCTACCTGCTTTAACAAACAGTATTTGGAAGATGGTCTCCAAGGTTTTTTTTTATGAGTAATGTTTACTTGGAAATTCTTTTGTTACTAGTTTTTACATTATGTACGACTCTGCTGTAAATTGTGATGGCGAAGTAAACAGTTTATGTGGGTTAGGGGTGGAACGATTCACAAAATCCACGGTTCGGTTTGATTTACGGTTTCGTGGTCACGGTTTTCGGTGCGGTTCGATTCGGTATATGTTGATTGTTACACCAAAATCCCATAAAAATTTATGAAATTAATGAAAAAAATCCCCCAAAAAATAATGGATTGTAATTATTTTAAATGATCTGCGAAAACCCTGGATCATTTCTGCATATTTTGCTGCTTTGAATTTAATCATCTCGCGCATGCCTTCTACGATCTCCAAGGAACTCAGAGCGGAGCGGACGGAGGGAGCCACAGCGGAGGCTGTAGGCTTTGCTTTGAGCAGCCGGTCTGGAGCGCAGCGGGGCGGAGCGCTGACGGAGTATGAGGGATTTCGGGGTTAGCATGACATGTTGGTCATGTTGCTGTTAGCATAAACAAAACGTGTTGCACATTGCTTGCACAATGCTTGCACTTTTATCCACAACTTTCTTTCCGCCGTCATCGTAGGTCACTCTAAATGCAAAGTGGTCCCATACAGCAGACCTATAAAGTGCTGCTGGCGCGTCTTCCAACTCCTGTTCTTTCCCACTCGCCATACCCACACAATTCTCCACAACAACTGATTTTTTTCTGCTACACCCGGCTAAGCTGCTTCACTTCTTCTTCTTCTTGTTTACTACTGGTGGTTGGCTTTGGTCGCAGTACCGCCACCTTCTGCTCTGGAGTGTAAACGCTTCGCCTATGAGAAAAAGGAGCAGCGCATGAACCGAACGAAACACACGCGAACCGAACCGAGACAGTCGAATTGAACGGTTCGGACGGTTTTCATAAATCGTCCCATCCCTTATGTGGGTATGACAATATTGGCTGTTATTAGTCTGCAGCCTAACAGCAGAAGGTTGCTTAGTTACTTTGATTTAGCCGTTGGTAGGGCTGAACGATTTTAAGAAAAAATTGAAATTGCGATTTTTCTGGCAGAGATTGCGGTTTCGATTTCAACCACGATTTATTTTTTTTAATCAAATTTCAGTACAAATTAATACATATTTAATAATTATATAACCAATGAATTCAATTAAGATAATGCAAGAATGAAAACTGGTGGCAACATATTTCAAATGCAAGACTGTTTATTCAAGCACCTAAGAAACAAATTATATTATCCAAAAAAGTCAAATAAAATGAGAACCCTCCTTTGTAAACTTTTGCTTCTTTTACATTCATTAACAAAAAATATCAAGCATCAATGGCTCATCAGCATCAAAATAATTGCACTTTTGTAAAATAACGTAGGCTACATAAAAATTACAAAGGGACGGGAGCCCTCTTAAGTAAACTTTTGCTTCTTTTACATTTTTCATAAAAAAAACATTAATGGCTCAGCAGCATCAAAACAATTGCACTTTTGTAAAATAACATAAGCTACATAAAAAATATAACATATAACAACAAAGTTGAGCAAAAATGAAGTCTTACCTTAAAAGAAGTGCAAAATGGCTCAAAGGAGCTAGCTTATGAACATAAGCAACAGAGCAGTTACAGAAATACAACCCCTGTGCTTAGAAACCTGTGCTTCTTCAAATAAAGTGGCAAGAGGAATTGAAACATAAAAGGTAGTAAAAAATAACAACAGTACAATAACAGTATTAAAGTTTAAATTATCCTATATTTTCCTCACAACAAATGATGCCAGAATGGTTAAATTATTTTACATAGTCAGTAAACAAAAGATAAGTAAAAAAGATGAACAAAGTTATGTCAGGGTAAGAGCAAGTAAGGGATTTCAGGATAAGATGAAAAAACAATGTTCCCCTTCATCGCTACATCTCTTTAGAGATTTTTGGCCAGGAAAACCAACATGTCAACCCTTGTTGGCTTCAGACTTGCACGCTGACATGGGACAATATTACCACTGGCACTGAACAGTCTCTCTGATGGTGCACTCGTTGCTGGTATGCAAAGGTACTTACGAGCCAACCTGCTAAGCCAGGGGAAGTTGACATTGTGCACTCTCCACCAGGCCAGTGGATCTTGCTCTCCATCAATGCTAGGAGTTATGAGGTAGTTGTCCAGTTCTGCTTTAATGGTATCCTCCAACTGCATAGTAGAGGAAGCAGGGACCGCCTTGAAAAAGCTGCCCAGTGACCGCTTTCGCTTTGTAGAGGTGGATGGTGGTTCTTCTTCTGTACTGAGTGGCATGGGATAGGTTTTGACACAAGCCCTCTGCTCCTGCAACACACAGTAGAGGCATAATGTTTTGCAATTAGTTGTGATTACTGACATTGATGTTGAAATGTTGCCTTGGTCTTACAGTATAATTCAAAAACATATATAGAAAAAACACAGCTTTTTGTTTTATTTTGAAAGAGTGAAGAAAAAGGACAGCTTACCTTTAGTGCCAACTGCTCCATTTCCATCTTCACTCTGTCTTTCATGAATTGGACATTCTCCTCACTAATGTAGTTGGTCTTAAATCTTGGGTCGAGGAAAGATGCGATGTCCAGGAGTTCCTGGGTCGCTGGGTCACTGTATTTCTCTTCAATGTAGTGGAGAGCTTTTGACTTTATCTCCTTTGTGAGATCTGTGTCTTGGTCAGTTACAGCAAGTGTTGCTGTTCTCAGCAGGTGGAGCACTGGCTTTAGGTAGGATACGCTCACATAGTCCTCACCTGAGAGGGCGTCTGTGAACTCCTGAAGAGGACCGAGAGCATTGTTTACAGATTCAAGCACATCAGTGTCTTGCCAAGTCGGGACCAGGTGCCGCGTCTCCTGTCTTCAGACAGAACTTGGCACAGTGCCTTGCTCTGTCCCAACACCCTCTCAATCATTTTCTGCCGGGAGCCCCATCGTGTCGGACATTTGGTGACCATTGACTGCTGAGGAAGATTCAGGTCTTCCTGTGCCTGTTTTAGCGCCGCCTTTTTCTTCCAGCTGTGGCTGAAGACTGCTACCAGCTGCTTGCACAGTCCTGTGGCCCGTTTGATGCGTTGGTCATCTTTGACTGCATTTTCTGGGAAAAACATTACATACAGTCAGATAAGCCTACTTCATAACTTTTTTTAACAGCAGACATCAGGTGGTGCTATCACATTAAGTAATTCGCCATACATTAATTTGTAACTGGTGATTAATTTGCAGCAATATGTTTATTCGACAATCCACTAAAACACAACAAACCTTTCAATCTGTAATAAAGTGGCATCAGCCATCCTCATATCTGCTACAAAATACCATTGGCGTCATTTGCTTTTTTTAAATTTATTTATTTATTATTTTTTTGTTTACTAAAGTGTGTCAAAAATAAGCTTAGGGCAGGGGTCTTCAATATTTTCCTGGCCAAGGACCCCCAAACTGATGGCGAGATGGAGCAGGGACCCCCTAATTATATATATTGTATGAAATTGTGTTATATAAAACTGCTCCTATAGTCACTCTATTACAGATGGAGTGATTTAACAAAATAATTACTCCCTGGGATTATTAAAGTATTTCTGATTCTGATTCCTGCTTGATGGGACAGGTGCTGTGAATGAAATGGTGTCTTGAAAGAGCTGTGTCACTGAATGTGAGCATTGATGACTGAAAGACATCTTCTGCCTCCATTTATCTGTGTTAATTCATATTAATGTGTATTTAAAGACATCTCAATTAATGAAAAAAGTTGCAGGGGGGAATATATAAAAAAGTCTAATCAACCAAAACTTTCGCGACCCCCATGCAGTACCTCCGTAGACCCCCTAGGGGTCGCGCACAACCCTGTTGAAGACCTCCTGCTTAGGGGAAACGGCATTTGTATCTCTCTGTTCCTTGGCATTCCGTAGCTAAACAGAAGCAAGCAGTAGCTTATTGGGAGGTTTCAAAGTTTACTCATGAAAGCGTTCATTTTTATAGGTAGGAGAAACGGTAGCATTGCGCTAACAGTTGGTCAGCTAACAAAAGCGTGAAAACAAACATAGGGTCGCTTTGTCCCCCTCCCCCGCCCTAACTGTGTTTGAGAGACTATGATACCACTAATTCTTACACAGTAAATTTGGACACACACACACACACACACACACACACACACACACACACTTACCAATTGCAAGATGCAGCCGGTGCCCGAAGCACTGCAGTCTGGTCCACTGATTGAGCTCCATCACTTTGACCATGTTCGTGGCGTTGTCTGTTGTGATGCAGGTCTGGGCCTCTTCTTTTAGGCCCCAGTTTGCCAAGCACTCTTTAAGCCCAATTGCAATGTTCTCCCCCGTATGGTCAGTGGGGAAGTATGCTGTCTGCAGGCAGCGGCTTCTCAACTCAAAGTTTGCATTCACGAAATGCACCGTCAAACTCATGTATGGCTCGGTCGTTCTACTTGACCACAGATCCGTAGTTGACGCGTAAAACTCCATGTTTTCCAGCTCATTTACAACTTTGGCCCTGCATTCTCCGTACAGCTGTGGGATGGCGACTCGGTTAAAGTAGGTGCGGGAGGGTAGAACATACCTCTTGTCCATTGTGCGTAGCAAACTTTTAAATGCGTCTTTGGTTACTGTGTTTACAGACACCATATCCTTCGATATGTAATTCGTTACGGCAGTGGTAATCTCCTTGTGTCTTCGGCTAGTTCTTTCATAAGGCGTCAAACTGGCAAAGGATGAAGTTATGGTTGGCTGTTTTGCTGAAGTATCACTGCTATTTGATGTTTCAAGGCTCTTTTTCGCCATACAATCCTCATACAAGTTAAGGTGGTGGACTCAAGTGACGATGTAAATTGGTGGTATTGCCAGCCGATGTAGCCACTTTCCCACGACATGTTTGGCAAATCACCTGTTTCTGGTGCTCATCAGTGGCCTCAAATCCAAAATACTGCCAAATGACCGACGTGCTGTTTTTCTTTGGTATTAATTTTGTCGGCTCCGCGTCTGCTCCCGCTTCAGCCATCTTGAAATTGAATCTCGAGCTTACGAGCTACACTGAAAACGTCATCTGGTCACGCGCAGCCTTTCAGCTTTCTGATTGGTTCTGGCCGACACAGAGCCTTTTCTGATTGGTAATAGCCGACACAGAGCCTTTCTACATGAGCATGCATTGGAATTATTGAGGAATTATTGGGCTAATATGCACCAAGAAAAACCGCAGCTTTGACATTCCCAAAATCGCGTTGCTTGAGATCGCGGTTTTCGGTCGAAAACGATAGATCGTTCAGCCCTAGCCGTTGGTCATATTCTGGTGTTTCATAAGAATCACTTATAAACGGGGATTAGGGTCAAGAACAAATGAGTGTGGTTGAAATTTAGAAAAATGGATTCTTCTGTATCTGCTTCAGCTTTAAAGGCATTAACTCTGTTTCAGGGATGAACACGCTGATTGGCTATGACCTTGTACCAGAACCAAAGATTCTTGAGGCCGCGCTGAGGGCCTGCCGGAGATTAAACGACTTGGCCAGCGCCATCCGTATCTTGGAGGCAGTAAAGGTAAGAAAACCTCAACATGTGAAATTATTGACCGCCAACATTGAAAAAGGGAAACATTTTATATATTTTTATTTATTTTTTTTTTTCAGTTATAGTTTAAAGGATTTAACTTTTTATTTCTTCAGGACAAGGCTGGGCCTCATAAAGACATCTACCCGTACGTGATCCAGGAGCTTCAACCCACACTAAAAGAGCTTGGCATCTCTACACCTGAGGAACTGGGACTTGATAAAATCTAAATCAGTAAGTCTATTGTTGTTTATTTATTTAAGCTTTTCATCTCTTGGTTATTTAAAAAAATAAAACCTCTCCTTTTTTTCTTTTTTCCCCCCCAGATCTAAAGATGGAAATGCCAAGGACATAGAGCTCTTTATTTAAAAATTTGCCTCAAGTACGTTTGAATCAAATTTGGCCTTTATTAGGTTGTTTTGCTTGTAAAATATGGATAAATATACTATCTTTGTGTCGTAACCATACTGGAATTTATTTTTTTGTCTGTTTCTTGAGAGTTCAGGAGCCTACTTAGCAATACTGAAGTATAAGTTACTCCAGATCAAAGCATTACCAAATGATGCACACAGTCTCAACGCTTGTGAACATCTTGCCACCAGGGGGCAGCAGTGTCACATGAATGTAAGGATTCATTTTACTGTATTGTCTGCTTCACTTCTGTTCATTTCAGGGAAAGTGTTTTTGCGGATTAAATAAAATGCAATAAAAAAAAATGTTTTGGTGTCATTACTATTTACTACATATCAACATAAAGCTGATAAAAAAAAAAAAAAAAAACACAGTATGGTTGTTTTAAATCAGTATAGAAAATTATTGATTATTATTGCAGTTTTAGTTGTGGACAGTGAAGCAACACATATATTTGCACCTATTAAACAGTTAAACCATTTCCCTGTGCTTTTATATTCACAATTGCGAAAATAAATATTGAAATGTTTTAAAAACTTACAATTTTACAGTAATTTGTTAAAATGGAGCAATAAAGTAACCACAAAAAGCACAGAACTAGTCCTTTTACATGCTACCATATGCTAAACCAGCCAAACAGATTTATGGAAACAAATATTTTGTTGCAAGATGCCTAATATGGTATAGAAATGTACTAAACAGAGTCTGGTCTTTAAATGTATGAAATTCTGTATTCCCCCCCCCCATTTCCAGGCCTTGTGAGACATTTTTCCTTTCAGATTATTTACAATCTTATCCTTCCATTGTTCCACTGAACTTATGCTTTAAAAGTAGTTTAAAGAAAACCTGAAGTTTGACTTCTGTGGCATGAGATCTACTTTCAAAATGCTGCAGACCAAACCCTGAAAATAAGATGGTGCAGATCGTCCTTTTTCGCTCTGGATTTATTTTCCACTTTGTTTGCTTGCAGTCCTCAGATCCTTGAATGGGCTGTTTGACTGCTGGACCCTGAGTTATGTTCGTATCCTGTAATCAATCAGGACATGTCAGCTGCCTCGGGCTTTATATAGATTTAGGGGGGAGGAACCATAAGCACATATTACCAGCCGACCGTGTTATCACTTGGAGGGTGCATCAGCTCAGAATAGAAGCACTTCAAAATATTCACAGATTAAGCGTCCTTACAGCTGTGGTTTATTTTTTTACATTTAATTACGGTGTTTGAAAGTGTAATTCTAACAGCTGAATCTTTTCATATTTTCTCATTTTACTGTCAAACTTCAGTTTATTTTTCGATGATACACCCACACCACTGTGAAATGCAAAGTAAAATGTGGCATTTAGGAAAAAATGTGTGACATGCATTCATATACAGCTCCCTTTACTCTGATAAAAAATAAAATCAGTGTGACCGGCTGCCTACATATATATAAACCCTCACCGTAGATGTTTTGTTAGTACATCTGAGGTTTAATAGAGATAGAGATGATTTATTCCAAAATTTTAAAAACAATCTCATGGACTTTGTTTCCAAGTTTGAAGATGTCTTGCTTCCCATCCAGGAAGCTTTAAAAGCTTGGAATGACTGTCCTGGATGACTGAGAATCTTCACCAGAGATTATTAAGCTAGAAGTTTAAAGGAATAGTACACCCAAAACATGATTAGCCTTCATTTTCTACTCACCCCCATGCTGAACAACACTCTGGAGTGCTTTGTTGATATCTCAAATGCATCTGGAGATCTGGGAGGCTTCTTGCTGTCTGCTGACATTCAAATAATGGAGGTACTCCAGAGTGTTGTTCAGCATGGGGGTGAGTAGAAAATGAAGGCTAATCATGTTTTGGGTGTACTATTCCTTTAAGTTAGGGTTGTGTTCTAAACCAATATTCAACAAATTGACCATCTATCAGAGCATTCTGCAGAATCTGTTAGTTCAATCTCTAACGTTCTGCTCTCTCTGCTTTTTCTCATAGTAGCTTCATCTGGTCTGTTCCTGTTTGGCTGTGACTCCATCCTGGAGAGAAATATCAGCTGTGCTGCTGCCATCAACACCTTTGTTTCTAGATGTTGGAGCTTGGCCTGTTTTCCAGTGTAGTCCTGTTTCTCTGACTGTGACTAACTGGATGTGCTCTCTTCATCCTCTGACATGGGAGCTGGCTCGGAGCTCGTCTGCCTGGCTGTGTGTTTCCTGGACAGGTCGCCTTTTGCAGTTGCCTTTTGTATCTATGCTTCTTTTTCTATGTCTGCTTCTGTCTCCTTGAACCCCAGTGGGCCTCAGCAGATGGCCGCTCACACTGAGCCTGGTTCTGCTGGAGGTTTCTTCCTGTTCAAAGGGAGTTTTTCCTCTCCACTGTCGCTACAAGCATGCTTAGTGTGAGGGATTGCTGAAGAGTCAATGAGTCGATGCAATCAGCTGGTTTTCCTTAGATAGAAAACTTTGAATCAATCTGACTGGATGATCTGGTGAACTGGAAAGTGACCTCACTGCAAAAACAATCCAGAAATAAGTAAAAAAATGGCTTAAATTAAGTATATTTAGCCCTAATTTGAGCAGGTAAATAAGATGATCTGCCAATGGAATGAGTATTTTCACTCTTAAAATAAGATAGTTAGATAATATTTACTTGAAATAAGACGATAAAATAGTTTTTTCTTATTTTAAAAGGAAATTGTCTTGTTCCATTGGCAAAGTGTCTTACTTACCTCCTCAAATCAAGGAAAAACGCACTTATTTTAAGAAAAAATAACTTATTGAGATTTCTATTTTTTGCAGTGCTGAGATGACATGATGTGAATTGGCGCTATAGAAATATACTAAATTTAATTATCTATTCCAATGGAAAAAAGTTTGCTCTGATCTTAAACTTAATGAGTTACATGCAGCAGGACAGCATTAGCAATAAAAGCAGCTAGTTGCTCATATTAATTCTGGAGGAGCTTCTTTCTTTAGGCTAGCATGACTATATAGGCATGTAATGCATGTCCCCAGAATAAAATCATAGAAAGTCCAACTTGCAGTCATGAGATTTGGAATGTGTTGGAAGTATCATGCCGTGTTGAAGCTTTTTCCAGCAACAGGGAAGCTGGTTAATGTTGGATGGAAACCAAGATAATCCAAACCCTGCAGGTTCTTCCTGCAGATATTAGGCGGGTCGTAGGGTTACCTTTCACAGACTCTACAGCCGTTTTCTGACTTCAACCTCTTTCTCCCATTCATGGTTGAAAACTTCTGTCTCTGCTTGAATAGAACTGGGAGAGGGAGCAAATACTCAACAAAAGACCAGAAGCTTTACATGCAGCTAGAGGTAGATCCTGGAAGAACTGGTGAGGAGGAGCTAGAAACTATTGCACATCAAATATTTTACATTTTATTTTACTTTTGTACATATTTATGAATCTATGATTTTGCCTCCCACTTTTGATGTTTACCCTCTAAGACGGGGGTTTCTAAAGTGGAACTGTTGTGATGTGATCCCTGAGATGTATGGAGGGCCAAAATATATCAAAATACAAACGTGAATGTCCCATGAAAAAAACACACATGCTACTTTTATTTATTTAATTGGTTATTCAAGACATTGTTCAGATATCAGGGGAGCGGTGGTCTAGTGATGAGGGCATAGAGCCTGGAGTCCTGAGGTTGTGAGTCCAAAACCCACTACCACAGACTGCCACCCTGGATTGCTCTCCAGGTGCCCCATGATGGCAGCCCACTGCTCTCCAAGAAGATGGGTTAAATGCAGAGGTAAATTTCGCCAATGTGAGATCAATAAAATAATTTTTTTTCTCTTTTTTATAGTAAAAGCTGAAAAAAAGGATATAGAAAATACCATCAAATCATAAAATGCACTATTAAATACTGAAACGCACCATGAAATATAAAAAGCAATCGAATTATAATTTACATTTGTGACTTTATAATTTCATATATAATATAAATAATTAAATGTCACATATATATTTATATATGAAATTGTATATATTACCTTCATTTTCTATGAATAAATAAAAATAAGAATGAAGTCATTTAACCCCTGATTGTTCCCCAGGCGCCGCACAATGGCAGCCCGCTGCTCACCAAGGGGATGGGTTAAATGCAGAGGTAAATTTCTCCAATGTGAGATCAATTAAGTTTAATTATTTCATTTTTCTGTGAAAGCTGAAAAAAAGATATAGAAAATACCATCAAATTATAAAATACATTATTAAGTACTGAAACACCCCATGAAATATAAAAAATCTAAATAAACTTTACATTTGTAATTAAATAATTTCATATATGATATAATTAAATATCATATATATTTATATTTGAAATTGTATATATGCATTTTCTTTGAATAAATAAAAATAAGAGTGAAGTAACTGAATGTGTTGTTGTGGATTTGGCCCCTGCTCTATAGATCCAGGGAGGGGCCATACAGACTGAAACTGCAGAGGTAAATTTCTCCAATGTGAGATAAATAAAGTTCAATTATTTTATTTTTTATAATAAAAACTCGAAGAAATGAACTGCACTATTAAATACTGAAATTCCCCATGAAAAGATCTAACTATAATTTACATTTGTGATTAAATCATTTCATATATAATATAATTAAATATCATATATATTTATATTTGAAATTGTATATATGCATTTTCTTTGAATAAATAAAAATAAGAGTTAAGAAATGTAAAGCTAAATTATTTATTTTACTCATTTTTTATTTATTTCACCCATTTATTTATTTATTTATTTAATTTTGGCTGAAATGGCTCTCCATACCATATAGACTGTAAATGCAGAGGTAAATTTCTCCAATGTGAGATCAATAAAGTTCAATTATTTTATTTTTTATAATAAAAACTGGAAGAAATGAACTGCACTATTAAATACTGAAATTCCCCATGAAATGTAAAAAATATCTAACTATAATTTACACCTGTGATTAAATCATTTTATATATAATATAATTAAATATCATATATATTTATATTTGAAATTGTATATATGCATTTTCTTTGAATAAATAAAAATAAGAGTGAAGAAATGTAAAGCTAAATTATTTATTTAACAATTTTTTTATTTATTTCACTCATTTTCTTCATTTTTTGATTTATTTTACTCATTTTCTATTTATTTCACCCATATATTTATTTATTTATTTATTTATTTATTTATTTATTTATTTATTTATTTATTTAATTTTGGCTGAAATGGCTCTCCATACCATACAGACTGTAAATGCAGAGGTAAATTTCTCCAATGTGAGATCAATAAAGTTCAATTATTTTATTTTTTATAATATAAACTGCAAGAAATGAAATGCACTATTAAATACTGAAATTCCCCATGAAATAAAAAAAAATATCTAACTATAAGTTACACCTGTGATTAAATCATTTTATATATAATATAATTAAATATCATATATATTTATATTTGAAATTGTATATATGCATTTTCTATGAATAAATAAAGATAAGAGTGAAGAAGTTGAATGCATTGTTGTTGTGGGTTTGGCCCCTGCTCTATAGATCCAGGGAGGGGCCATACACTCTATATGCGTTAACATGATGGGGCCAATAAACCTGCGGGGTGTTGAATTACAACGTGAGGAAAGACCAGGCTGAGCGTTGAGTATGGGGCCAAAATGGTAGCTTTAATATTTGCAAATGTGTGTGGAGAGTTGTGTGTCTGTATCTCGATTTGTGTGTGTGCAGTGGGATTTGAAAATGTGTAAATAAATCTGTAAATGTGTGAGGAGATTTGTGTGTCTGTACAACAATCTGCAAATGTGTAAAACTACTTGTGTGTAATCCGTTTTGCAAATGTGTAAAAAATCCACAAATCTGTATTCAGATCTGCAAATGTGTACTGAGATTTGCAAATGTGTAAAAAATCCACAAATCTGTATTCAGATCTGCAAATGTGTACTGAGATTTGCAAATGTGTAAAAAATCCACAAATCTGTATTCAGATCTGCAAATGTGTACTGAGACTTGCAAATGTGTAGATCAATCTGTAAGCACACACAGAGACACTTGTGTCTGAAGTATTTTCGCTTCAAGACCCAGAAATACAGACAAATCATTGGTTACAAGTCAAGCGGTTTTTCGGTTGGCTCTCTTTACACACGTGATTTTTGCTACTCTTCTGCCGCGTGAGATGCACAAATGTGTAGAAGGATTTGTATGTGTATTTTCGCGATTTGTAACCCCTTGCGCAGGCTCGCAGGCTGCCCTGACCGCAGGCTCACAGGCTCACAGACAGCCTCTACCTTTTTTTTCCTCCGCTGCGGGAGTTGACGTGACAAGGATTATATATTGATACCATTCAGTAAGGAAAATTTTTAATCTATTATTAAACAAAAGGTTACGGAAAGATGGCAGAAGCTGTGGGAAGAGCATATAACTGGAAGTTGGCTTTATAGTATTCAAAGGAAAATTGGTGAAATGAGGAGAACGGAAAGGAATAAAAAAGAGGTTATATCTAGATTAAGTTTCGGAAACACGGGGTTAAATGGAAACTTATTTAGAATGGGAACAGGAGGTTGTGGTTTTTGTTATCAAGGGGATACGGTGGAGCATGTTTTGTTGTTTTGTTATAAATATTCTATGGAGAGAAGGGTTACAAGAAAATAAATTACAGTTAAACAAGATATTTTGGGGGGGGGGGGAATCTACTTATGATTATTTTTGTAATTTGATAAACAATCCTGAAAAAACGAAATTGGTAGAAAGGATATAAGTTTATGTAAATATTGTTAATATTTATTTTTATTTTTCAGTGGGAAAATACATAGCATCCCGATCCCCACTCCACTGAAGTAGATGGTGGTAATGCACATCATAAAGTTGCTTGCCAACCGCCATAAAGCAGAAGAAGAAGAAACAGTTTTACTAATGCAAACTATAGGAAAAATTTAAGAAATATACTTACAGAAAGCTGACGGGATTCCATTGCTCTCAACTTAGCAGGTACAACCCCTAGGACCCCAGTAACGTCACGTACTGTACAATACCGCCAACTGGTGGTATGTGGCTGTATGTGAAGCAAGTTGTGCTGAACTGCCGCAGCAGAGAGAGGCTGTCTGTGAGCCTGTGAGCCTGCGGTCAGGGCAGCATGTGAGCCTGCGAGCCTGCGCAAGGGGTTACAAATCGCGAAAATACACATACAAATCCTTCTACGCATTTGTGCATCTCACGCGGCAGAAGAGTAGCAAAAATCACGTGTGTAAAGAGAGCCAACCGAAAAACCGCTTGACTTGTAACCAATGATTTGTCTGTATTTCTGGGTCTTGAAGCGAAAATACTTCAGACACAAGTGTCTCTGTGTGTGCTTACAGATTGATCTACACATTTGCAAATCTCAGTACACATTTGCAGATCTGAATACAGATTTGTGGATTTTTTACACATTTGCAAATCTCAGTACACATTTGCAGATCTGAATACAGATTTGTGGATTTTTTACACATTTGCAAAACGGATTACACACAAGTAGTTTTACACATTTGCAGATTGTTGTACAGACACACAAATCCCCTCACACATTTACAGATTTATTTACACATTTTCAAATCCCACTGCACACACACAAATCGAGATACAGACACACAACTCTCCACACACATTTGCAAATATTAAAGCTACCATTTTGGCCCCATAGTTGAGCTCAGAGGGAGGTCAAACTTAATGTATACTCCCCTACCGGATGCATTCTTTAAAAATAAAAAAATCCGCTCCTTCTTCAGGAGAATAACTCTGGTTTCCTCCATGAATAATAAGCAATAAGCTGCGAGTGGAAAGGAAGCTGATCATTGCTGCAAATAGAGGAAAAAAGGGAAGAAAGAAAAACATTTGACGCTTTTTTTTCCTTTTACGCACGGAGCGGGGCGGGCCATTGATTGAGCCGGACTGTGGGTGGCGGGGGGGGTCACCTATCGGAGACAATCAAAGATGTTTGAGTTTCCATGCGCAGTGACCAACAGGGAGGTCTCAACCATTTCCACCCCTCCTCCAGCTCCAGCCGGGCCGCCGCGCGTCCTCCCACACCATCCCGGACTTTTAAAGTCTCTCTCTCGGTCCTAAAGAGGGAAGAAGGAAAAAAAAAGAAAGAAATAGTTGAAAGAAGACAAGCTGCTGATGGGATGTGACTTCTTTCTGCTGGGAGGAAACGAGGAAAAACAGACATAAGACCTGCTGGCGACGATGAATTACTCCAAGGCGCAAATGGTGAGTGCGCTCCCCCCCCCTCCAGCCGTGTTTGTTACAGTAACAAAGCAACAGTCGGTTAATGGAGACGTTACAGAGCAGCTTTACCACAGGAGTCTGGAAATATAAGCTCGGAGAAAATGGAGCTGCTTAGTTTGCAGATGCAAATAAAACGCCCTGTTTGTAAAATAAACACGGTAAAGGATAAGATCTTTCACCTTCAGCGGGTTTTTTTCCTCTCTGTCTGCAAAGTAAGGTCTTTATTTGACCTAATGATTGCATGCACAAGGATTTATCTGTTTTCGATCCAAACTTTAGACCAACTTGGTTCTAAATCAGGCTAGAACTCTTCCTAAACCTGCACACTTATTGACATCAATAGATAAACATGTTGGCTACTTATCCTTTTTAGATATGTAAAAGTTTAATGCATTTATTTTATGCTTTTGGTTGACTTCCATGCTGATAGTTTTCCTGTTTGTTTTAGTGCTGGGTATAGATAATTTTTTTAGGTTAATCTCACTGTAATCTTGGAATTAATCTAGATTAAAATGGCTCATTTGAATTCTGCCAAAGGGATTAATGAATCAGAATCAGAATTACTCTATTAATCCCTTGCGGGAAATTCTTTTTTTGCAGTGCAACAGTTTACAGAAGAGAGAAATATAAGATTCTAAGTGCAAATAAGATATAACAATAGAAAAAGATAAGGATGATGTGTGTTTGCTTCCTAAATAATGCGTAAAAGTAAAGTCTTTTAACAGGTTCCTGAAGCCAGGTCATCTCCTGTTTCCAAAATGAATCACAAACTGATTGAGAAAGCTTTTCTATGATAACTGGTGATGAAAATAAATAATTTTCAATCAAATGTATTAATGTTTAAGTGTTTATTCAGATCGACATGAATTCTGAGCTGTTAGCCTACATAATAGGTCATGATGAACCGTTAACAGTCAGTAGCTTTGGGTCAGTCAGTCCAAGCTCTATTTCTTTCTTCCAACTTTGGAGCCAAACTTTGGTGCAACAGCTTTTGAGGATAATACTATAATCTGTGTTTAGAAAGTCTCTTTTAAGGTTTTTAAAAATGTATCGTATGAAACTCTAGCTCTATAAATGAAATAGGCTAAATAAATACCACAGAAGCTACATTTTCAAAAAGCGTCCCATTTTACCCACGTTCACCGAAGCAAACACAATGTTATGGGAATCGTTTGTTGTGATTTAAAATGACATAACATCGCCTACCTAAGTTTCCAGCTGGCATCGATGGCGTCTGCAGTGACGCTGAGGTAGTTATTGTTATTGACAGATATCATGTTGTTCCCCGTCGGTGCTAAACACGTCGCCTCGACCGACTTCTTATCTTTCGCTGCTTTCTCTGCAGCGTGCTGGTCATGTGTTCTCATAACTCACCTCGCAGTTGGTTGTAAGGTGCAACAAATTTTCAAAGTGATCTTCTTCAACCCAGGCCGCTCACACTGAGCCTGGTTCTGCTGGAGCCTTCTTCCTGTTAAAAGGGAGTTTTTCCTCTCCACTGTCGCTGCATGCATATATGTGAGGGATTGCTGTAGAGCAGCGGTGGGCAATTCCAGTTCCTGAGGGCCGCTATCCTGCAACTTTTAGATGTGTCTTTGGTTCAGCACATCTGAATCAAATAATTAGATGATTGAGAGGACTCTGGAGGAAGTGACTGCATACTAAGGAGGTAACCGAGCCATTTAATTAAGGTGTGTTGGAGCAAGGATGGATCTAAAAGTTGCAGGATACCGGCCCCCAGGAACTGGAATTGCCCACCCCTCTGTAGAGGCAGCAATAAAATGCATGCAGATATTGTTGCTTCAAGCTCATCCTTGAGCAGCGAGTCTTGCAAGTCAGTAACGTGATACAATCTACTGGTTTTCCTAACATGACATGTGTTGTTAAATTTGGGTTAAATGAATAAACTAAATTGAATTTGACAGGCGTCATGACAAGATTCAAATTTGATTAATGACAAGATTTATTGCAATAATTTGATATCCAAACAGAAATGAAAGAGTAACAGGCGGAAAGATTTATGATGTGTTGATATGGAGCTGAAATTAAAAAGTGGAAGGTCTAATTATTTATGACTCTTTGATATTTAATGGGAATTAAAAAGTGACAAGCTGCCCTTCACAGGCTGATCGGTTTGATAAATGGCCTTTCAAGTATCTCCTCATGTGACTTTCATAAAAAGACGGTGTCTAAAGTGTGATATCTGGCAAATTATATGGTGCACTTCTATATGCAGAGATTATGACCAAGGCTGAACGATTTTGCCAAAATTTCTAACTTTCGATTAGTTTTATTTTATTTCCATCCATGCATGCAAGAAGAAGTAAACACTTTTTCACTAAATGGTTACAGTGAAGTCCTTTAACGATGGATTATGGGCAAGCAAGCTCTCGAAAAGCAAAAACCTTGGTTGAAACTAAGGATGCACGATATAATCGGCCCCCTATCGGTATCGGCCTTAAAACTGAATATCTGACATCCTCCACCCCACCGATATTTAACCCGATATTTGATCAACTTCTGAGTTTCTAAAGTCTAAAAAAAATATACCGGTATATAAATACTACTTCTTCTAAAACTTCTTTTTTACAGACTTAAAAACTTCTAAAATAAAAAAATACATTAAAATATCCCAATATGTTCATATGCTGATATATTGCCATTTAAAAACACCATATCAATCTCTTTTACTAATGAAATATTGCTATATGTCATCGTTATGCTACGAAATCCCCCGAAAATTCACCAAATGTTGCCATATTTTTATATGTTGATATATTGACGCGGTATCGATCTATTTTACTAACAAAATCTCACAAGAATTTGCAAAATATCACGAGAGTTTGTAACAGAACGATGAAATTTCACGAGATTTTGAAAGTAAAATAGATCGATACCGCATTTTTAAAAATAGATTTGATATCAGCATATGAAAATATATTTGAGTATATTATTTTTCAAAGTGTCAGAAATGGATAACAAAACTGCTATTTTCAATGACTACTTATTTTTGTCCAGCTTTAACATCGGTATCGATATCGGTTATCGGCTACATGAGTTTTAAAATATCCGCATATCGGATATCGGCCAAAATCCCAATATCGTGCATCCCTAGTTGAAACGTCTACAAGTTTGGGGTTGGTACAAAGGAAAATCGCAATAAAATCATAATTTTGTTGAAAAATAATCGCAATTTAGATTTTTGCAAATGCAATTAATTGCCTAGCCCTAATTATAAGTACTACCCTTTGTTTTTGTTTTTTCTTTATCTGTCCACAGTCAAACTTATCTGAAGAGCGGAGCTCTGTTGGGGGTCTGCAGCAGTCTATTCCTGCAGGGATGAAGCTTGAGGCGATGATGGAGCAGCTGCAGAGGCATCAGGGAGCTAAACTGGAGATGAACCTGCAGGAGAAGCATCTTCTTCAAGCTCAGTTTCTCTTGGCTCAGCAGGCTGCTGCAGCAAGAGCGTCTGGCTCCAGGCCGGACTCCCTGCTGTTTGGGAAAGCAGATGCAGAGATTCCCCCAGCCACCCAATACGGCCACAGCAACCCTCAGACCAAGACGGTGCCAAAGCAGGAGGACGAGGAGTGGGATGGAGAAGAGCAAGAGATGTTGGAACCTGAGGAAGGGGTTGAATTAGAGGAAGAGGAAGAGGAGAAGAAGGTTTCAGGCTTCCAGCCTTATTCCACATCCCTGCCGGCTGCTGTGGAGCAAACGTCTCAGCCTCCAGCAGTAAAAGAGGAGAGGGAGGAGAAGAATCTGTCTTCTCCTGTGGGTCAAACCACCTATACACCCCCCACCAGCCTCGCCGACTGGGGATACGAGGAGCTCTTCAAACAGGTATGTTACACCACACTGTGTTTGCTTTAATGTTAGTGCAAATGTCTTTATCTTTCTTGCTTAAACATTTTTAAGAGGGAAAAGCAACATCTGCTGTTTTTAGTTTGGGCTCGCTCCGTCTCTCGTTATTAATAATTGACTTCCTCAGGCTGAGAGTCGGGCTGTTCTGTCCCATAAAGAGGACAGATCACGTCCCCTTTGGCAGGACGCCTGAGCTTCGATGGCGTTTAATTACTGACCAGACCACAGATCGTCTGCCTTTCTTCACCTTGAGCCTCAGTCAGTTTAAAAGAAAGAAAAAGCTGCCCCTTAATTCCACTCGCTGGATTAAACGTTCTTGGCTTCGGTCCAGTTCAAGCGGCGTGACGACGCCGGGTCAGACCCGCGGGGGGAGGGGGGCACAAATGAGAGCAGAAGATTAATGGAACAGCCTCAGGTGTGAACTTCTTAACGATGACGCCTCGGGCGTTTACTGCCGTCTGAGTGGGATTTATTTCAGATATTAGACGAGTCAACAATCCAAAAGTGATGATTATGCTTCCCAGATGTCTTGATCTTTTGAGAAAGAAGGCCTTTCTTCTCCTCTCATTGGCTTTTCTCTGCATGTTCTCCATGAAAGGCCCCGTGTCAATATAACATCATGATTAATGAGGCCGGTGGGCGGAGGGACAGCTGGGTTAGTGACTCTCAGCAGGAAAACAGCCACTTATGTTTTCCTGCTTTAATTTTACCAGAGCAGAACATTCTATTGGTCAAATGCGACCCCTGGTTTGAGCTCTTTGATTTCTTTTAGCTTCAGAGGCAGAAGACTGACAGATGTGCGACAGGTTTTTGGGGGAAGATGTGGGGTTTTTCCATCAAAACATGTTCATAACCTCTGATATCCATTAAACTCCTGCTGTTGGTTCATAATGTGTTTATAGAGTGAAAAAAGGAGCACAGTTCTTAGTTTTATGGTTATTAAAAAAGATTTAGAGTTCGACCTCTCAACTGATACAATCTCTATTCCTTAATCAAATTTACCAACGGTGATAAATAAGCTTTAGATTATTTAGTCAAAGACAAAGTTTATTAATTTATTACAAACCAGCTGATATAGAATATAAAACATTTTTGATTTAAAAAGAAAGAAATTCAATTAACTGCACACGTCAAACATTTAAGGAAAGTCCGCTGTTTAAAAAAGTAAACAAACTATTTGTTTTTAGTCACTTTCAAGTTTATTTTATCAACCATTTTATCCACTTCCATTACTACCTATAAAAGCAATACTCTGCATTCTTGCGTCTAAACAATTACATGTTGTTTTTCTTGTTTATTCATATTTTCAAGACGATACAATTTCCCTGCAAATGCAAAAAATAAAAAATACCGTAGATCCAAATGACAAAAGAAAAAAATCTATACATTAATTTTCATCACCAGAGATTGGAATCATCCAAATTTTTGAGTGTTTGACATAATGTTGACATTTTCTGAGCCAAATCAACTTTGTCTAAGCAGCATCATTTGAAATCATAAAAAAAATAAAAGTTTGTATTTGTAAAGGAATATGCATTTGCAGCTCAGACGGTGAAGAAAAGCTCAGAAGTCCAGAAGAGGATTAGGGCCACTGAAAAAATAAAAAAAGTTTACTGATTTTTTTTTTTTTTCAATTTCATTTCAGTTAAATATGGGGAAAAAGTTCAGAATTCAGGCTTTAATTTAAGAATTCTGACTTTTTTCCATCAGAATGTTGCCTTTAATCTCAGAATTTTGGATCTTAATTTGGGATGCACGATATAATCGGCCTCCTATCTGTATCGGCCTTAAAACTGAATATCGGACATCGGCCACCCCACCGATATTTAACCCGATATTTGATCAGCTTCTGAGTTTCTAAAGTCTAAAAAAAAAAATACTACTTCTTCTTCTTCCTCAAAAACTTCTTTTTTTACAGACTTAAAAACTTCTAAAGACGAGGGAAAAAAATATTGATACATTAAAATATCCCAATATCTTCATATGCTGATATATTGCCATTTAAAAACACCATATCAATCTCTTTTACTAATGAAATATTGCTATATGTCATCGTTATGCTACGAAATCCCCCGAAAATTCACGTAACTTTGCCATATTTTTATATGTTGATATATTGATGCGGTATCGATCTATTTTACTAACAAAATCTCACAAGAATTTGCAAAATATCACGAGTTTGTAACAGAACGATGAAAGTTCACGAGATTTTGAAAGTAAAATAGATCGATACCGCGTTTTTAAAAATCTATTTGATATCAGCATATGAAAATATATTTGAGTATATTATTTTTCAAAGTGTCAGAAATGGATAACAAAACAGCTATTTTCAATGACTACTTATTTTTGTCCAGCTTTAACATCGGTATCGATATCGGTTATCGGCTACATGAGTTTTAAAATATCGGATATCGGCCAAAATCCCAATACCGTGCATCCCTAATTTTAATCTTAAAAAGCACCATGAAGGAAGAGATGTGGAGCACTCAGCTTCACTGACAAAGATGCGAGTTGTTCGGGAGGAACAGGAACACATTGGTGGAAAATGACCCAATTAGGCGACTTTTTTCGTGCCTGAGGGGTCCTCAGTAATGCTATTTCATTAATGGAAGAGCAGAAGATCATTAAAACAATAGAGCTAGTCTCTAAAACAGACAAGGCTACGGCTGTTTGTTAGCTGTCAGAATTTTGACCCTTTTTCCCATATTAAACTAAAATAAAATCAGTTAACTTTTTTTTCCCCAGTGGCCCTAATCCTCTTCCGTACAGTATTCCGTATTCTTTGTTGTGATGATGCCTGATCATTCCTGAGAAACTTGCACTGGAAGCCCTTTCAGGTCCTCGGATATTGAGTTCACGAGTTAAACAATGGCTCCCGAAGGTTCCGTGTTTAATCATTGGTTTGCTTGGTCTTGATTGTCTTCCCTGCAAACACACCTTCAGCTTTTCTGTTTTATCCGCTCCATTTATGATTCCTCTTTGCAGGCTTTGTTCAGCACCACTGTGAGGTCAGGTCACACATAAATGGGGGCCTTAGTTCATCCAGGCTTACAGCACAGCGAGGGGCCACATGTATGACCTTGACTTGTTGAGGGAGATTTAAGGTCTAATTATTAATCTGGATTGAAGAAAGAGGGTTAACTTTCACTAACTCTGTGTAGGAGTGGTATTTTATTTTAATTAGGCTTATTAAAAGAGTTAATGGGTTACTAAGGTGACCTTTCCAGCGTTTGCAATTACTTGTAGAAAGAAAAACTATGAAGTATTTCACTTATGGTAACAATCTTTACCCACTAAGGCAAATTAAAATAGTTAAGACTTAGCTGAAAGCCAAAAAAAGCAGGATTTTTTTAATCTATATTTAACATTTTATTTTGTCAGTAACTAGGCCACAGCTGTGCAACCGCAGGAACGCGTTTGTGTGTGTTTAGTGCATACAGCTACAGTTGTACGGTGGCCCTGAAGTGCAAACTGCAACTACAAATCTAAAAGCCCAACTACATTAAGGAAATCGCAACTACATAAAGCAAAGCGCAACTACATTAAGGAAATCGCAACTACATAAAGCAAAGCGCAACTACATTAAGGAAATCGTAACTACATAAAGCAAAGCCCAGCTACATTAAGAAAAACAAAACTACATAAAGCAAAGCGCAACTACATTAAGAAAAACAAAACTACATAAAGCAAAGCGCAACTACATAAAGGAAATCGCAGCTACATAAAGGAAATCGCAGCTACATAAAGGAAATCGCAACTACATAAAGGAAATTGCAACTACATAAAGCAAAGTGCAACTACATTAAGAAAAACAAAACTACGTAAAGCAAAGCGCAACTACATTAAGAAAAACAAAACTACATAAAGCAAAGCGCAACTACATTAAGGAAATCGCAACTACATAAAGCAAAGCGCAACTACATTAAGGAAATCGCAACTACATAAAGCAAAGCGCAACTACATAAAGGAAATCGCAACTACATAAAGCAAAGCGCAACTACATTGAGGAAATGGCAACTACATAAAGCAAAGCGCAACTACATTGAGGAAATGGCAACTACATAAAGCAAAGCGCAACTACATTGAGGAAATGGCAACTACATAAAGCAAAGCGCAACTACATTGAGGAAATGGCAACTACATAAAGCAAAGCGCAACTACATTGAGGAAATGGCAACTACATAAAGCAAAGCGCAACTACATCAAGAAAAACAAAACTACATAAAGCAAAGCGCAACTACATTAAGGAAATCGCAACTACATAAAGCAAAGCGCAACTACATTAAGGAAATCGCAACTACATAAAGCAAAGCGCAACTACATAAAGGAAATTGCAACTACATAAAGCAAAGCGCAACTACATTGAGGAAATGGCAACTACATAAAGCAACGCACAACTACATTAAGCAAAACAAAACTACATAAAGCAAAGCGCAACTACATTAAGGAAATCGCAACTACATTAAGGAAATCGCAACTACATTAAGGAAATCGCAACTACATAAAGGAAATCGCAACTACATAAAGCAAAGCGCAACTACATTAAGGAAATCGCAACTACCTAAAGCAAAGCGCAACTACATTAAGGAAATCGCAACTACATAAAGGAAATCGCAACTACATAAAGCAAAGCGCAACTACATTAAGGAAATCGCAACTACATAAAGCAAAGCACAACTACATTAAGAAAAACACAATTACATTAACCTACCGGAAAAGGTAGGTACCAGTGGGAAACATGAGACATCGCTGATTGGACGACGGCGCCGTTTGACCCTTGAACCGGAAGTTGCGTCGTCTGAACAGTCCAGCTTCTTTTAAGTGTGTCTTCAGTGTACACAAACTAACTGAAATTTCGTGATTAGTCTTGAGCATATCCAGTAGGGATGTACGATATAATCGGCCCCCTATCGGTATCGGCCTTAAAACTGAATATCGGACATCGGCCACCCCACCGATATTTAACCCGATATTTGGTCAGCTTCTGAATTTCTAAAGTCTAAAAAAAAAAAAAAAATACTTCTTCTTCCTCAGAAACTTCTTTTTTACAGACTTAAAAACTTCTAAAGAAGAAGGAAAAAATATTGATACATTAAAATATCACAATATCTTCATATGCTGATATATTGCCATTTAAAAACACCATATCAATCTCTTTTACTAATGCAATATTGCTATATGTCATCGTTATGCTACGAAATCCCCCGAAAAGTCACAAATTTTTGCCATATTTTTATATGTTGATATATTGATGCGGTATTGATCTATTTTACTAACAAAATCTCACAAGAATTTGCAAAATATCACGAGAGTTTGAAAGTAAAACTGCTATTTTCAATGACTACTTATTTTTGTCCAGCTTTAACATCGGTATCAGTTATCGGCTACATGAGCTTTAAAATATCGGCATATCGGATATCGGCCAAAATCCCAATATCGTGCATCCCTAATATCCTGTATCAACTCGTACGTATGTCCTGATTCAAAATATTCCTGGATAACGGCGGCTATGTTTGGGGCGGCGACAATATCCATGTTTTCAAAAGCCGCAGCAGGCAGAATGACTTCCGGTTCAAGGGTCAAACGGCGCCGTCGTCCAATCAGCGATGTCTCATGTTTCCCACTGGTACCTACCTTTTCCGGTAGGTTAATGTAATTGTGTTTTCCTTAATGTAGTTGCGCTTTGCTTTATGTAGTTGTTTTTCTTTATGTAGTTGCGCTTTGCTTTATGTAGTTTTGTTTTTATTAATGCACTTCAGGGCCACCGTACAGTTGAGCAAGTAATCCCTTGAAACTGAAAAAGAAATTCCTTGTGTGTTTTTTTTCCTATGTTCTATTTCATTCATTGCTATCTGAAAAAATGGATGAGGCATTTCAGTGGCAACAGATTAGTGTCAAGATTTATGTTTTAACCAAAGCAGTAGATTATTAATAAAAGCGTTGGTGTTCTGAAGTAAGGCCAAATGCTTAAAATAGATGGCTAGAGGTGACATATTAATAAAATGGTTGGCTAAATGAATACCTGGTTTAAATGGTTGATGGAGTTTTATATGGCCATTGAGATAGGAAAACTTTGACACACTGAAGTAGAAGTAATGATTAAATATGGAAAATATCCACCTCTTTCCACTTCCTGTAGTAGTATTTTAAATAGTTTTACCCAAAGCTTGTTTAAAAAATATTAGAAGAGGATTAGGGCAACTGGGAAAAAAAATTTTTTTTTAGTTTTTGTGGCACTAGTGGCTCGCTTTTTCAACAGTATGCTGACAGGAAAGGGGGTATAAGGGAGGGGGAGAGACATGCGGCAAAGGACCACAGCTCAGATTCAAACCTGGGTCGGCCGCGCCGAGGACTAAGGCCATGTTAGTGTGCACATGGGTAGTGCGCACCACTGCACCACCTGCACGCCCAGTCAACTGATTTTTAAATATTATTTCACTTTAATATAGGGACAGAAGTCTTTAATCTCAGAATTCTGGCTTTAATCTAAGGAATTCTGAGTTGCATCAGCCAAAAAATGCATTATGAAGACGAAAAAAAAACATGTACGTCGCACCGAACTAAAAGTCGCAACTTTTTGAAATGTTATACTATCCATGGGCTACTAGTAAGGTGGCCATTTCTACAGCACCAAAAAGGAGGACATTGTGCGGCATATCGATAAATTACTAAGGTGTACATAAAAATCGGGTAAAGTTACATTTATACAATTCTTAGTAGTTTAAAGAGGATGCTTGTGTAGCTGAATAGAACAAAATATTAAAGAGATTTAAAAAAGAATTGGTTCCCAGCATTTGTATTTATTTAATACATTGTGGTGTTTAAAAAGTGATCACCAAGATGAATCTTTTTTTTTTTTTTTATTCTCTTTATTGAAATATCACATCATCATAACAAAGATGGTTACAATATTACAAAAAAAAAAACATTTTTTTTCCTTTTGTACAATCTGTTTTTCTATTCAGTACAGCTCGCCCATCGAACATAGGAACAAACATAGAACCTGCGGTGTTTTTTCATTTTTGTCAAGAGTAAAGGGGGTTTGTGAAATGAAATAGACAAAGTTTCAAAAATAATTGAAAATTGATTCAATTAGATAAAGGAAGGGCACCTTGAAGAAATGTATGTTTTCCATAAATTCCAATTGTCTTAAAATTTTGATTTCTGTAACCTGATGGAGAAAGTAATTCTTTCCATTATGAATATTTTGTAGATGATACCATACAGTCCTCGATGGATGGGCTGCCTGGTTTTAGCCATTTCTTGGTGATTGCTTTCCTGGCTGCTACACTCAATATTCCAAATAAATATTTAGTCTTTGTGTTTGTCGATATCGAGTGTGATATTCTGAAAAAAAGTTCCTCCCAGTTAAAATCAGTTTTTTATCCAAATATAACTCTTAGTTCTGTGTAAATTTTTTGCCAGAATACAGATACAACTGGGCAACCCCAAAAAACGTGAAAATGATTGGCTTCCTCTGAGCCACATTTTCACCAAGATGAATCTTTAAAGTGCAGAATACCACAAAGCATAAGATGTGTGGACTTAAACGTTAAAAAAAATCTTTTTAAAAAGAAACATTCATAATAAAATAGCCTAATATTTTTTTAAACAACAAAATAGATTGTAGAAAACACATTCAACTGCTCTAAAAGTATAGCTTTATTTTTAAGAGCCTCAGTCTTTTGGGAACTTATCTTAAGTGTCTGTGTGTGCAGCAGACCTGTCTTTATGGTCATCCCTTTAGCTTTGGGCCAATCACTGAAATCCACTCTTACGTCACAGTCTACACTTCTGGTCACAGTCTACTAGTGAATTTTTATAGTATAGTCCACCTTGCAGCTCTGCACAAGTAATTTTAGCATCCAGGGGCGACAAAACTAAATGTAAAAGCCAACATTGAAGAGTTTGCTGCTGCATGTTTATTACTTTTATGTTAATCCGTACTCGCATGCCGTCCAGTTGCAGCTTTTCCTCGACTGCTTACGCTCACATCGCATCGACAAAGTGGCAGAAACCATGGAATGAATATCCGCTACCTTTGGTCATAAATTCAGGCTCTTTTGTCCATTCTGGGTTAAACGACGTCCTGGCTTTGACAGGACGCTAACTTTAATACTTAGCATCAGCAATTCTGATCCTTGTTTACTTTTGTAACCAATGACAAGCAGATCTTTATCTGACACGGCGCCACTCTTAGCCAATCATCTGTTAGATCAGAGAGTGATGCATTTTTCATGATTGGATATTGTGCTGCAGCCCAGCAAAAAAATTAAAATAAAAATCTGCTCCACAAGCCTAGTGCCTCATAAAGGAGGACAAATACACGTCAGGCTGGATGTGGCGCCGGATGCCGGACAGTGCAATGAAAATCCGGACTGTCCGCCCTAAAGCCGGACATCTGGCCACCCTAGCTACTGCTCGAAGACCGCATTGTTTTATTTCATGAACGAGCATCTGAGAAGCAGCGATAACGCGCCAGTTGCCCTGTCGCCTACTCTGAATGTTTTAAATATCACCACTACTATTGTTAATACTATCACTACCGTTATAGGCCAACATGTAACAGGCCTAGACTACAGGCCTATTTTATACCTGATTTCCACTTTTAATCAGTTCGCTTTTAGAGCATTTTACCGGTCGGGCTTATCGCCCCGTGGCTCTTTGTCAATAAAACTGCAGTCACCATCGAGGATTCATTCTTCATTTTAGTACGATTGGATTTAGGCCCCGTCCACACGAAGTCAAAACGAAAACGAAACGCTAATATTTTCCAGAACGTTTGTCGTAAACACAGAGACGTAAAATAAATGTGATCGTCCACACGAATGCATGAAAACGCTGCAAAATGTATGCAGGGCCTGTAAGTGGCGCTGTGGTGCCAAAGCAAAAATAGGCGACGAAATGTTGGGCATGCGCACTAATATTTATACATGTTTGTCCTGCGGGTCCATTTTCGTGGTTCAGTCAAATTCAGGTGTTGAACTATGTGGTCGATATTGCTCTGTTCTTCCTGGAGATATTCCAGAAGAAGAAGATTCTGTTGTAAGCCCGGCAGCAGGGTGAGTAGCATGAGCAGCAACCATTCAACACAGTACGGCGCTATTGTTGTTGTGATACTGTGTCGCGCATGCGTGTTTAGAGGCGACGCTATGACGCATGTGTGTAAGAAAAAAATGTGGTTAGAGCTTAAAGATGGAAACGCGAAAATGGCGTTTCAAAATCTTCCCACTCTGAAGGCTTAATAAAAAAAAACATTGTTTACAGACCCCCGAAACGCCGGCTTCGTGTGGATGAGAGGCTGGTTTGGTGAAAAATTTGTGCGTTTAGGCCAGGGTTCGGCTTCGTGTGGACGGGGCCTTAATCAAATTTGTTTTGTCTTGGTAAGTTGTATAGTTTTTTTCTTTCAGTGATATTAATAGAATACATGTTGTTCTCATGGTGGAAAAAAAACGTATATACCGTATTTTCACGACCATAAGGCGCACCGTACTAAAAGGCGCAGTCTAAGTTATGTGTGCCATTTCTGTATTTAACACACACATAAGGCGCACCGGACTATAGGGCGCGTTTTTTATATACAGGTACATGTCCTCTACTACCTTTAAATACCTCTACTGCGTATTTAAAAATACAGCGGGGGCAAAACTGAGTATGACTGTGCTTTATTCATGTATTTATTACAAACTATTAATCAAACCTGGGTGCTGGCCATGAGACAGACACATCGCAGATGACACAGCGCTGTGATCACTCCTAAATTAACTTAAAATCCTGAAACCTGCCGACGGAATATGTTCGCTTTTTTGGGTGCCTGCAGTTTAAATTATTTCGATGAAAAACACCTGCCATCCACCGCGTGAACCCGGAGGCTGCCCGGCCTAGAGGCTGCTGATGAAAGGATTTCTCCTGTCGGCGCACCGCTGGTATGTGGGGGTCTGAGCGCCTCCGACAGAAATAGATAATCTGGATGAACTGACTGCAATTATTAAGTTTTCAGGTGGACTTTCTCACTTAAAAACATATTAAAACTACTTTATTCCCACTAATCACAGCAAATATAGCTGCAAGATTTAGATTATTTAGATGAAAAAACACCTGCCAGCCACCGCGCTGAAGAGGAGGAGACCCGCCCAGAGGCTGCTGTTGAATTAAGTTTTCAGGTAGAAAAATAGAGCGGGAGCAAAACAGAGTATGATTGTGCTTTATTCATGTATTTATTACAAAGTATTAATTAAACCCATCAAAGTCGTCATCCTCTGTTTCTGAATTAAACAGCTGTGCTAAATCAGACATGCCAGTTTGCCCTTCTTCGCTGTCAGAGTCACTTTCCGTGCCGTGCGGCTCCTCAGAAATAATGCCGGCTTTTGCGAAAGCTTGAACAACAGAGCCAGCAGACACGTTAGTCCAAGCATCTACAATCCATCCGCAAACGGTGGCGTAACTTGCCCGGCGCTGCCTTCCACTTATCCTGAAACTGTGGTCTCCGTCTGTCATCCATCGCTCCCACGCCGCTCGCAGCCTTACTTTGAACGGCCACTTCACACCGATGTCGAGCGGTTGAAGTTCCTTTGTCAGACCCCCGGGATAACGGCGAGCACAGCGTCCATTTGATTCACCTTTTTTTTCACATCGGCTGTGAGATGGGCACGCAGCGATGGTGATGCGTGGAAAAAACCACCTGGTCTCCTCACATAGGCTACACCTCCCTCAGCTACGCTTTCATCATCTCCTCATCCATCCAGCCTTTTCCATTTGCGTTAATATATGTCATCAGAGCGCTGTGTCTGTCTCGCTGTCAGCTCCCAGATCAGCTTCTCTGATTGGTTGATGCGGCGCGTCCAGCAGCAAAACTTCTATTTTTCCATCTCGAGCAGCAGCAGCGCGTTGGCAGATGCTTAAACGCTCCTGCTGCTCAAAACGCGCTGCAGGACCTTTTGCTGCACCTATACGCGCGTCAACCATTGACTTTGCATGTAAACTCGCTGCTTCTGCTGCACCTGCTGGGTCCGGTTCACACCGATGTCGAGCGGTTGAACAGCGAGCACAGCGTTAATTTGTTTCCCCATGTTTTTGACATCAGCTGTGAGATGGGCACGCATGGAGTTACATATTAACAGCGATGGTGATGAGTGGGAAAAAAAACACCTGGTCTCCTTACATTCAGCCACTCTTTCATCATCTCCTCAATGAAGTGGTCTCAAAAGTCGCAGTTACAACAAACATAGGGCGCACCGCACCATAGGGCGCACTGCACATTTTGAGGGGGAAAAAAGACGTTTAAGTGCGCCTTATAGTCGTGAAAATACGGTATGTCGCACCAGAGCAAAAGTCTCATGGCCATCCAAACTAGGAAAAAAAGTGCGACTTATAGTCCGAAAAATGCAGCTGGGTTACTGACTGTAGCATTTCAATTAGTTTGGGACCAGGAATATGTTTGGTGGGATCCAATATTTTAAATAGTGCAACAAAAATATTCATATTTGATACCATTGGTTTGCATTTTTGACCAACCTTTTGCTGACATGTGAGGAGATTTTCCCCGTTAGTTTGAGGGGAAAATCGGAAAAAACAAATAACACTTCTGCTTTTATCAAGACGAGGCATCTGTCGTCAGTTTGAATTGTTTTTACTAAAAACACAGCAAACATTGCTGTTTAACTAGCAGCTAACTGATTAATGGTTCCCAGGCTGATCGTCTCTGATTAATATCCTAAATTGTGTCTTGTTGCCACATTAAACATGCGGCGATTGAGAATATTTGTGTGATGCACACAAGGATTTGCTGAAGAAAGTACCCTCGGGGTGAGGGAAGAATCTCATGTTATGAACAATGACAAAGATGGGCGTTTTAAAGGATTTAATTCTGTCAAATATAAAAACATGTTTTGTTGCCTGGAACACATATGCTTGTTTTATTCTACAACATGATAATCTAAACACAGGGATGACCTGTGAGGAACAGATGAACCTCTGTCCTGCACAAATCAGCGGTAAAGCTGTAAAAACCAAGGATTTGTAATGTCAAAACAGGGACTATATAAGGGAAAAGCCTAATCAAATAGATGCTGTGTGGAAAAAAAAAAAAAGTACAGTCTGCTTTCAGTTTTAATGTCTGCATCATATTAAAGCTTTCAGAGCACTTCAGCTATAAAATGAGCTCTCAGCAGGCTTTTCTGCACAGTTGCACTCACACTGCCCTTACATATTTAACCTTTAATGTCTTGCTGGTTTCTTGAAGGGGGGGATGGGGATTTAGAAATAACACTCGTCACTTAAAACATGCCTAAGTGCCTGATTCATTCAATTGCTTTCTGCCTTGTTCATTAGGGGACAGGAAGGGATTCTTTTAGGGACTTTTTTTTTTACATGGGTTTATTGTTTTGTTTGCAGTCTTTACAAAAAAAGGCATTAATGGAAATAGAAAATATCAATGTATTTATCTATTCTAATGGATTCTGTTTAGTATTGTTGACTCTTATCAGAGAAGACCGTCCTAATAGATGTATGGAAACGTTCATTGGAAATTTAATAAATTAGAAGTAGAGTCTGTCATAAGTGGGGAAAAAAGGGTTGTTTTTTTTGAACAGGTGGCAATGAAGTATTTTGATTGTCCTGGTTCCAAATTCCAACTCATTTCAGGTTATTTTTATCTCCCAACTTATTATTAATTTTAATTTTTTTGCAGTCTAACTCTTATTTTCTATTATTACTAGGGATGCACGATATTGGGATTTTGGCCGATATCCGATATGCAGATATTTTAAAACTCATGTAGCCGATAACCGATATCAATACCGATGTTAAAGCTGGACAAAAATAAGTAGTCATTGAAAATAGCAGTTTTGTTATCTATTTCTGACAAATTTAAAAACGCGGTATCGATCTATTTTACTTTCAAAATCTGGTGAAATTTCATCGTTCTGTTACAAACTCTCGTGATATTTTGCAAATTCTTGTGAGATTTTGTTAGTAAAATAGATCGATACCGCGTCAATATATCAACATATAAAAATATGGCAACATTTCGTGAATTTTCGGGGGATTTCGTAGCATAACGATGACATATAGCAATATTTCATTAGTAAAAGAGATTGATATGGTGTTTTTAAATGGAAATATATCAGCATATGAAGATATTGTGATATTTTAATGCATCAATAATTTTTCCCTCGTCTTTAGAAGTTTTTAAGTCTGCAAAAAATAAGTTTTTGAGGAAGAAGAAGAAGTAGTATTTTTTTTTTTAGACTTTAGAAACTCAGAAGCTGATCAAATATCGGGTTAAATATCGGTGGGGTGGCCGATGTCCGATATTCAGTTTTAAGGCAGATACCGATAGGGGGCCGATTATATCGTGCATCCCTAATTATTACAGTTTTGTAAAATTTGCTTAACAGATTCCTTCATTTTTTTGTTACGCTATAGGTATACAGAAAAATCAAAAATCAAAATCAAAGATAAAAAGATTAAACAAAAGAAGGGGTTTCAAACTAATTAAATTCAGATTCTTTAGTTTCAGTTTTATTTGCCTTGGAACTAATTATTGCCCAACCTTTAGAATGAAAGAAGCTCTTAAACATAACCTGTTTGACAATCAGAAGTAGGTTAAGGGATCTTTAAAGATAAAAACAGGAAATGCATCAGTCTATAGAAAGTTCAGATAAAACAAATGACTCTATATGAGTCATTTGTTTTACATGGAACAGGTGAATCTTCCCCTGTTCCATGTAAAATAAATGACTCATTTGCCTGAAGATTGGCCTGTTCTACATGGAATCTTCCTAGAAATGGCCGACCTACCACAATTACTCTAAAAGTTCATTAATGACTCATTCAGGAGGGCACAAAAAAAAGAAAAGCATCTTAAATGATGAAACAAAAGTAGAACATTTTTTATAAGGTGTTGCTTTTGCAACATCTGGTTTAAAACTAAGATATTTGAGAGATTTTTTATTTATTCCTTTTTGTGTCTTAATGTCCTGTCAGGCATAGTATAGCAGATGGTTGGCTAAGGGTGCGAGGGCAGTTTTACCCTACAAAAGATAGTACCTTAAATGCATATTTCACATTATCCCAAAATATAAGTAAAGCCACAAATAACTAAAAACCATTTTTAGCATTAACACAAAATCAGAACAAGAGTCTAATCTCTCAGACGGTTCCATCTTTTAATAGCTTCACTTTATTAGATCCTTATTTTCCTAAGAAAGTGGTTTCAGCCTACAGCCATCTATATGTGCAGCCTGAAACCATTGAAGTATCTCGTAAGCTGGCGAGACGGGAAAGTTCAAACTGGTTTAAACACGCCTTTCTTTGAGTTCTCTCCACTCACACTTTGTTTTTGTTTTTAGATGCATTGTTATGTGATATGTCCTATAGCAACCACACCCTCTCAACTGAATTTTCCACTGGTGCACTTTGCTGAATGTAAAGAGTTAGAGAACAGTGAAACTGGAGGCATCTGGAGAAAGTCTGAATATTTAGTGTCAACAACTAATTACCACAGTTATTTGAAATGAGCTGTAATTATTATTTGTGGACAAACAGAAATGGACTTGCCTTATAATGCTAAGGACAGTGGGGATTGCTTTTTTCTCAAAGATAATAGAACACCATAAATAAAAGGAACCTGTTTAAATCCCTGGGTTGAGACCAAGATAAGTCCTTTTTTTCTAACCTTTAATGTGTAACTATAACCAATAAGACACATTAGACAAACAAAATTTAATCTGAGGGAAAATAAAAAAAGAAGTTCAGCTATTATGAAATATAGAGATGTTAAAAATCACTTTTACAAAATGTTTGCAAAGTTAGAGCTTTAGTCTCAATGAGTTAAAGTTAAACGTCATTAAAATTATTATTTGCTCATCAAATGCGTCTACAGATGTGCTGGAAAGTTGACATACCCTCTGCTTAAAGAAAAGGATGAAATCTCCCAATAACTCAAATAACGCAAAACTAAAAAACTAATAATAATAATAAAAATACAAAATGATCAGTTTTTATAATAGATTTTTGTTTAAACATTAATAAAACAAACCATCCCTGAGAAAATGAAAGTACAGTGAAATAACATCCCTGATAACAGGCGGAAAGTCTGACTGAACTTTTCCTGAATATTACAGAAAAATACGTGATTTCAGTGATTATTGCCTCAGTGTTGCTCAAGAGTCAACAGTTCAGGAGCTTTTAATATATCCATATGTTCGAATGCCTCTGCAATTTGAAGATTCCATTTCAATAAATTGCGATGATATGGCAAATGCAATTAATTTCACAGCCCTAGAAGGTGATTCTTTCTCTGCAACAATGATAAAGTGACTGAACACTAGCGAGAGCAGCGGATATTTTTAATAAACTGGTAATTTGGCTACTGGGCCAACTTAAAAAAGAAAGAAAAAAAAAAGCTACTTCCAATGTATCGGGTAATTCTCTCGTATCCAAGGTTTCGTTAAAATTTGCACTCATCAAAAAATTTTAATTTTTTAGATATACAAGTCCTTCAAAAGGGAAAAAAGAAAGACTAATTTTAAGGCCGCATAACGAGGAGTCTTGGAATCAGACCAGACCTCGGCGCCGCGCTATGACGTAATCGTCCTTCGAATCTGGCCTTCTAAGGACGCATCCCAGGTTTTCGAGCACATGTCTGTGCCTATTGGCCAACGCTCTGAACAATGAGCGCAACTGACTGTGACGTAGGAAGTGCGACAGAAAGCAAACAGCCTGTCGGTAAAACGGCAAATACGTCGTCCTTAAAAAATGAATGAGCGTAGAGCCTCTACCTGCTCACGTTTCAACGAAAACCCAAAGTCTAATCCTTCCAAAACAGATTCCGAAACTGATTCAAACCAGAACTGTTCAATAGTTGTTGCCATCTTCCTTGTTGTGTTTTCTCCAGCGCAGCTTTGTCGTCCCGCCCTCAAAACCCCGCCCGCTTTGCATCCAGAAATTCAAAACACATCTCTGCGTTGTGATTGGCCCGCCTGTTCTAGGGCCTGTGGCATTGATCGAGGCTAGACCACTCGCAGGCAAAAATGATTTTGGTTGCTGGCGGGTGGAGCTAGTTTACTACGCTAGTATTGGGAAGGATTTTCATAATTTTTTTTTAAAAAAGACCCACCCTCTCTACTTCCGAAAAAAAAAAGCACCTGCTTAACCCCGTCCCCGCTCCCAAGAGGAAACATCTATTAAACGCGTGTGTGGGCGTGCAAAAGTCGATTTCTCCTCGTGCACGCTCTGTTTAAAAGTTGCTTACTTTCCAAGAGAGATTTGTCTTTTTTTCACTATTTCAGACTCAACGCCGGTCAGTGAAAATGGAGACGAGCACGTAGGGCGGCCTTAAAGTAAACAGATCACCAGAATGATTGACAGTTAGGAGGACCTCTTATTTTGATGATCCACCTGGAAAAAGAACATCCTCCACTATACCTTTAAAGGAAAACGCAGGGTTTGTTTTACATTAGCCCCTTGATTTTCCGTTACTCCATCATGTTCTACTCACTCATATGAGTTTAGTGTCATTTGGAGCCGTTCTGAAGATATTCCGTTAGGTTATATCCAAGTAACGTCTTCCTATGGGCAACGACTTGAAGGCACAAACTAAACTGTTCATAATTTATTCTTTATGGTACGCCAGCATTCAGGACATGGAGGCCAATCACTGTCCCCCAGACATCCGCCGTTATGTGTTTTAGATTTATATCTTTTAAAAACAAAGTGGTGCGTGTATGACGTCCAGAGATGGCAAAATACTCACTTTCCGTACTTGAGTAAAAGTACAGATACTTGTGTTAAAAAATACTCTGGTAAAAGTGGAAGTACTGATTAAACTTCTTTACTCAAGTAAAAGTAACAAAGTACAGGCTTGTAAATTTACTTAAAGTATAAAAGTAAAAGTAGAAACCACTTTTTTCATGCCGTTGCCTACATTTTAAATGGATGTCTGCCAATAGGACTAGATCTCCGTTGTGTTCATTTTCAATCATCTCGTCGTCCATGCTACTATGCTAACGCCACCGCCACCAAGCTGCAATGATTTGCCGCCAATGAATACCGCAGAATCTGTCGATTCTTCTTGTAGTGGTGCGTCAAATGCAACGTAGATTCCCATCCAATTAGATTGAATTTGGTATTGATGACGTGAAAAATAATAACGGTAACTCCATTGAAATGATTCAAAACTAAAGTAACGAGCCAATTTTTTAAAATGTAAGGAGAAGAAAGTACAGATATTTGTGTAAAAATGTAAGGAGTAGAAGTAAAAAGTCGCCATAAAAATAAGTAGTAAAGTAAAGTAAAAATATCAGAAAAATCTACTTGAGTACAGTAACGAAATATTTGTACTTCGTTACTTCCCATCTCTGATGACGTCATCCGCGTGCGCCGGCTACCATTCATTCATCCTATCCGCTGAACTGCTGCTAGTTTTCCTCACATGCCTGGAAGATGTCTAGTGCTGCTACCACAGATGATCTCGCTCTCCAAATGAACGATTCAGATCAGCTAGAATGAATAGAAGGGTAGAGCGTAGCCGCCTGTGGCTCGGGCTGCCTATCACAACTCCAGTCCGGCGAGTGGATGATGTCATACACGCGCCGCTTTTTTTAAAAGACATAAATATAAAACATGTCCGAGGTGTGTGTGTATATATATATATATATATATATATATATGTACTCATAACTGATAAACTAGTTCATTTTGTGTTTCCACTTTCTGAAGACATTTAGTGTGTTTGTTGTTGTTAAAGATTATTGTTTTCCAAGCGTGTTTCAGAGCTTGAATTTCATTACTCTTTAAGTCAAGGTCACCTTCCAGAATCTCACTGTAATCTTGGAATTAATCCAGATTAATCTCGGCCTATAATATGTCATGAAGAACTGTTTATAGTCTGTATCCTGGAGCCAGTCGGTCTAAGCTCTACTTCTCCATTTTCCATCAGTCACTCAGGCAGACAAACTTTGGGGCAACAGTTTAGAACAGTTTAGAAAGTCTCTTGTGATGTGAGGATCCTGAGGTTTTTAAAAATGTATCATATAAAACTCTAACTCTAGAAATGAAATGGACTAAATAAATCCCACAGAAGCTACATTTTCAAAAATCTATTTTTGCCGTTCTCACAAAGGGTTTTTACTGCAGGTGTCAAACTCTTATCCTGCAGCTTTTACGTACATTTCTTCTTCAACAAACCTGAATAAAGCAATCTGGTGTTTACTAGGAGTGCATACCTAGGAAGCCAATTAAGTCATTCGATTCAGGTGTGTTTGATCAGGGCGACAGCTAAGAGTTGCAGGACACCTTGAAAGATCTACGGGAAAGAATTTGCTACCTTCATAAATTGATGTTGCCTTACCATTTAATGAGGAATTAAGTGGCACAATCTTTGTCCAATAAGTGACTGAAACAATAGTGATCTCTGTCAGTGTTTATCTTTGCTAAAAATGAATACAACCTTAAAAAAAATTCTGGTTTAACTGTTTTTCTGAGTAATGCATTGATTTAATTATCAGTCCTTATTTCCTGTGCTTAACTCTGCAACAGCACTACCTTCATTTAACCCCTAAAGCTCCAGTTAATCTCCCAGATCTGCATCTTAACGAGGCCCCCCTTTGCAGTCAGGTGATCTAATTAAGGAGATGGGATTGGGACCCCTACCTATAAATAATTGCACACAAGTTCTGTTCACTAGCAGTCTGTTCTGAACCAGAGAGACTGTTTATGAGAAAATGCCTCGACTGAATCAGCTTTCAGAAGAAGTTAGGAGAAGGATCGTAGATAGGGATGCAGGATATTGGGATTTTGGCCGATATCCGATATGCCGATATTTTAAAACTCATGTAGCCGATAACCGATATCGATACCGATATTAAAGCTGGACAAAAATAAGTAGTCATTGAAAATAGCAGTTTTGTTATCCATTTCTGACACTTTGAAAAATAATATACTCAAATATATTTTCATATGCTGATATCAAATTGATTTTTAAAAACGCGGTATCGATCTATTTTACTTTCAAAATCTCGTGAAATTTCATCGTTCTGTTACAAACTCTCGTGATATTTTGCAAATTCTTCTGAGATTTTGTTAGTAAAATAAATCGATACCGCGTCAATATATCAACATATAAAAATATGGCAACATTTGGTGAATTTTCGGGGGATTTCGTAGCATAACGATGACATATAGCAATATTTCATTAGTAAAAGAGATTGATATGGTGTTTTTAAATGGCAATATATCAGCATATGAAGATATTGGGATATTTTAATGTATCAATATTTTTTCCCTCGTCTTTAGAAGTTTTTAAGTCTGTAAAAAAGAAGTTTTTGAGGAAGAAGTAGTATTTTTTTTTTTTAGACTTTAGAAACTCAGAAGCTGATCAAATATCGGGTTAAATATCGGTGGGGTGGCCGATGTCCGATATTCAGTTTTAAGGCCGATACCGATAGGGGGCCGATTATATCCTGCATCCCTAAATCGTAGACCTGCACAATGTGGGCGAAGGCTACAAGAGAATTTCTAAAGAGCTGGGTGTTCATCTGTCCACAATCAGAAAAACAATCTACAAATGGAAGAAGTTGGGGACAGTCGCCACTCTCCCCAGGAGTGGCCGACCCCCAAAGAGCAAAGCAACGGGACAGTGTGCAGTCCCAGAGAAGGTGGAAGAAAAAAGATTTGATTGGACACAATAACTGCATGTGTATGTCGACTGCATAAACATGATAAAACATTTTTTTTTTATAGTTTTATTCTATTTGAAATTAGAATTTGCTGTATTTATTGCTAGAAAACAAACAAAGGGGAAATGATTTAATGATGTGGTGACGCAGAAGAAATCTAAGAGGCAGAGAAGTTTTTTTTTTAACATATTGAAAAAGGAGGGAACGTTTCCCCAGTTTTATAACATGATGACGTTGTTTTTACTGCCTGCTTTGCAAAATTCATATGGAAATTAAAGCCCGAACCTGCAGCTAACAACAAACTGTGTCTCTGCAGCGAGGAAGCGGCATCTGCACAGAGGACGCCGATGGAGCAAAAGCAAGAGGAGAGACTTCTAGAGATTTTGCCAAGGTTGGATTGTGTTAAAAAAATATCAAAACAAAATGTAAACACTTCTAAAGAGAGATGTTTAACGGTTTTTGTATTTATTTTTGACTTCATAGCTGTACGAACTGGATGATGATCCCCATCGAAAGGATTTTCTCGATGAACTCTTCGTCTTCATGCAGAAACGAGGTCATCTTCTAGTTTTCTCCATTTTGTTACACATTTGATTCCCAAGCAGTTTAACTGTATTAATTGATGATTTTTTTTTTCTTTTAAGTCTATTTCAAACTATTTGGATGCTTTTATTCATTGTTTTGCCATAGTAATGAAATACTGATTAGCACTTCCTCACATGACTACTATAAACCTCAGTGTTTAATCTGGACTTAAATTCAATTCAGTTTATTTCTATAGCTCCAATTCACATCATGCCATCTCAGATCACTTTCCAGTTCACCAGATCATCCAGTCAAATTGATTCAAAGTTTTCTATCTAAGGAAAACCAGTTGATTTCATCGACTCATTGACTCTTCAGCAATCCCTCACACTAAGCATGCTTGTAGCGACAGTGGGGAGGAAAAACTCCCTTTGAACGGGAAGAAACCTCCAGCAGAACCAGGCTCAGTGTGAGCGGCCATCTGCTGAGGCCCACTGGGGTTCAAGGAGACAGAAGCAGACATAGAAAAAGAAGCATAGATACAAAAGGCAACTGTCAACCAGCTCCACAGGCGGCCCCGTCCAGGAAACACACAGCCAGGCAGACGAGCTCACAGAGTTAGTCACAGTCAGAGAAACAGGACTACACTGAAAAACAGGCCGATCTCCAGCATCTAGAAACAAAGGTGTTGATGGCAGCAGCACAGCTGATATTTCTCTCCAGGATGGAGTCACAGCCAAACAGGAACAGACCAGATGAAGCTACTATGAGAAAAAGCAGAGAGAGCAGAAGGTTAGAGATTGAACTAACAGATTCTGCAGAGTGGGAGAATAGAGATAGAATGAAGCAGAATGATGAAAAAGGGGTCCCTATGTCCTCCAGCAGTCTAAGCCTATAGCAGCAGAACTATAGAGATAGCTCAGGATAACCTGAGCCACTCTAACTATAAGCTTTATCAAAAAGGAAAGTTTTAAGCCTAGCCTTAAAAGTAGACAGGGTGTCTGCCTCACGGACTAAAACTGGTAGTTGGTTCCACAGGAGAGGAGCCTGATAACTAAAAGATCTGCCTCCCATTCTACTTTTAGAAATTCTAGGAACCACTAGTAAACCTGCAGATTGAGAGCGAAGTGCTCTGTTAGGAACATAAGGAACAATCAGATCTCTGATATAAGATGGAGCTTGGCCATTTAAGGCTTTATATGTGAGAAGGAGGATTTTAAATTCTATTCTGGATTTAAAAGGAAGCCAATGAAGAGAAGCCAGGATAGGAGAGATATGATCTCTCTTTTTTAATTTTTTATTTATGTCATAGAGTCTATGGTTTAGACTAGGGGTAACCAATTAAAAATCAGCGGGGTCCGAATAACCAGTAAAGGTTTAATCATAATCCATTAATTTAAAGGTACACTATGCAACCGGTGTTGATTTTCCAGTGAGGCTCCCTCCAGAGGGCGAAAGTAAAAGTGCACTGTCGTAAATATGCACAGCTGTTCTCCTGGTTTCTCCGTCAAGCCAGGCGCGGTTGTTTTGAGCTTAGCAGCGAATGACTAACGCTGCGTTCACACTGGACGTAGCTGGCGCGACAGAAGCAGCGAGTTTACATGCAAAGTCAATGGCTGACGCGCGTCAAGGCGCAGCAAAAGGTCCCGCGGCGCGTTTTGTGCACCAGGCGCAGCACGTCTGAGCAGCTGAAGCAGCGCGTCGGGTGCGTTTAACGCAGGGAGAGACACAGCGCTGATGATCCCTCCTCTTAATCTGCCGGCAGAATATGCAGTTTGGATTATTTAGATGAAAAACACCTACCAGCTGCCGCGGTGAACCGCTGCTGATGAAGGGATCCATACTGTTGGCGCCCCGCTGGTATGTGGGGGTCTGAGCGGCTCCGACAGAAAAAATATTGAAGGCAGGATAATAATCTGAATGAACTGACTGCACTGATTACGTTTTCAGGTGTATTTTCTCACTTAAACACATATTAAAACTACTTTATTCCCACTGATCACAGCAAATATAGCTGCAAGGCAGAGAAAGGATAGTGAAGCTCCGCCCAACACGCCTCAGACACAGCCGGAGCAGCAAAGCTGCTTCAGCCACGCGTCAGAACTAACTGGTACAAGCAGCAAAAAGTAAGCAGCAGACGCGATTTTGCTGCTTTTGCTGCGTGAACGTAGCATAACTGCACAAAGATCGCCACTGTGCTAACAACGAGCATGCTTTTAACAGGGGGCGTGTAGCAGTTCTCGCCGTAAAGCAAGACCGACTCTCGCGAGACTTCTGAGCCTGTGGGTGCGGGTCGGTGCTCCTGCAGTTGCAAGTGCGGTATTTCCCCCACAGACCACCAGGGCGGCCGAGAATACCTTTGTTCAACCTGAAATGACTCATTTAGTCATCCAAAACGTTATGGAACACATTAATTAACTGAAAAATGTTGCATAGTGTCCCTTTAAACAGAATTTAACACTGAAATAAAAAGCAGGTTTTTATGCATCCATGTTATACATTGAATAAAAAAATAAAAAAAATTTGAACATTTTCCCATTTTAAAATGTAAAGTGTTTTTTTTAAGGAGAGAGCATCAATCGTTCAGTTTGGTATATAAACAATTTCCTGATTCCCATATTTTCTCAAACACCTGAACTGATCGTTTGTTATTTTCTTTCTTTTTTCTGTCTTAATGTTGGCAGTGGGCTTTAGGCTGCCCTGCAAGGCTTTAAACCTGGGTTTAACCGGAGACTAAGCCATTCTCAAGCACATATCAAGGAGCTCATTTTAAGCCTGGATCCAGATTTATTGTTGATTCTGTTCATGGTGGAGAATCCTGCTTCACAGCAGCAGGTTGAGCCAAACATCCTCTAAATGTGCAGGGTCATCTTTGAGCACGCCATTTCACTTTTCTTTCACCAGTTCACCGCAGTTCTTCCAGCAGTCCACACTTTCTCTGCTCTCTTTTTCTCATGGTCTTCTCCTTCTTTCCCATCGCCCGGCTTGCCACAGGTTTGCCTGCTGTGTCTAAAAGTAGCAGCAGCAGCAACCCAGACTGACAGCTCATTGGATAAATTGGATCACATGTAGCCTGGTGCCGGCGCAAAGCGGCACAAGTGAAGTTAGACTCTGTCGTCGGACATTATGCGGCCATTTATAAATGTTTTAAATCAGGTTGGGTCCAGATCCAGAACCCGGTCCGCTAATCTGTGACCTCTGGCTTAGACTAACACAATTTCGGGGATACTGGTGAATCGAAAGTAATTCTAAATGCATATTTATTAGGGATGCAGGATATTGGGATATCCGATATGCCGATATTTTAAAACTCATGTAGCCGATAACCGATATCGATACCGATGTTAAAGCTGGACAAAAATAAGTAGTCATTGACAATAGCAGTTTTGTTATCCATTTCTGACATTTTGAAAAATAATATACTCAAATATATTTTCATATGCTGATATCAAATTGATTTTTAAAAACGAGGTATCGATCTATTTTACCTTCAAAATGTCATGAAATTTAATCGTTCTGTTACAAACTCTCGTGATATTTCGCAAATTCTTGTGAGATTTTGTTAGTAAAGTAGATCGATACCGCGTCAATATATCAACATATAAAAATATGGCAACATTTTGTGAATTTTCGGGGGATTTCGTAGCATAACGATGACATATAGCAATATTTCATTAGCAAAAGAGATTGATATTGTGTTTTTAAATGGCAATATATCAGCATATGAAGATATTGGGATATTTTAATGGATCAATATTTTTTCCCTCGTATTTAGAAGTTTTTAAGTCTGTAAAAAAGAAGTTTTTGAGGAAGAAGGAGTAGTATTTTTATTTTTTTTTTAGACTTTAGAAACTCAGAAGCTGATCAAATATCGGGTTAGATATCGGTGGGGTGGCCGATGTCTGATATTCGGTTTTAAGGCCGATACCGATAGGGGGCCGATTATATCGCGCATCCCTAATATTTATTTATTTTATTCAAACTAAAAAAGTAAACATGCGTTACTCATTTGCATTAACAAATGCCTAACAAATTCCTAATCCTTAGGGTTTAATTATGCTGTTGGTCCATTTTTTGCATCTGGAACAGCTTCATCTCTTCTGAGACGGCTGACCACAAAGTTTAGGGAATTTTTGTGAGGTCACACACTGATGTTGGATGAAAAGGCGTGGCTATGGTCTCTGCTCTAATTCATAGTCCTGTTCATCTACACCAGAATCAGCCATCCATGTCTTTATGGAGCTTGCTCTGTGATCTGGTGCAGTTGTGTTGGAAGAGGAAGAGGTGAACTCCAAGCTTTTTCCACAAAGTTTGGAGAAGGAAATTGTCCAAAAGTTCTTGATAGAATATGATGAAGATTCTGTCTTTCAGGCCATAGTCATTGCAGAAATGTTTAAAAAAAACAATCCACTGGACTTTGTTTCCAAGTCTTAAGACATTTCGCTTCCCATCCAGGAAGCTTTTTCAATTCAAAATGTCAGGAATAGTGTTGAGTTCGAGGCCTTATCCAGTAGCCCAACAAGCCCTTGTTTTTGTTTAGAAAACATGCAAATTGAAACAAACGAATGGGTGGTCCACCCCACCAAAGGGTGGACCTGTTTGTTTGAACGTCTTGGTAAAACGCCTTTCATCGGAACAAAGGAGCCAAGCCCAGCTCCTGAAAAACAGCCCCACACTATAATCACTCCTCCACCAAACTTTACACTTGGACTAATACAGTCAAATAAGTACCATTCTCCTGGCTGTATTTAAAGCTACTTAGTTTGCTAGTGGGCTGATATATACGTAGATCCCTTAGGAGGCTTGTGTGGCAGATTTATTTTCTGGTTTTTTTTTCTCCAATATGCCTCTTTGAACATTTTGGGTTCCTGATCTCTGATTGGAACATCTGATTCCAATAATAATGAAGGGAGAGCAAATACTGTCGGCAATATAATGTATGTACCCATCATAGGGAGAGAAGAAAAAGTAGAATTGTTGTTTAGATTTTTTTTCTCTTTAATTTTCATCTCTAACCACAGATTCTCCATTTAGCTCTGATCTTTGAGCCTTGCTGACAGACGGAAATTATACGTTTTAAACCAGTAGCCGAACAAACGGCTGCATGCCAAACTTTTAAGATTCATACAGAAATATATCCAGAAACTATTTTTATTCTTTTTTCATTGGATTGTGTATCATTTCATTTTTCCTCTATACATATAAAATCATAACGAGGTTAATTAAGTTCAGTTGCAAAAAAAAACAAAAAAAATAAAAAAATAAAACTAGAAATATTCTTTCTTCTTTTGCCTGCCTGCCTTTGGACTTGTGGAGCGTTTGTTTTTCTAAGCCAGCCGTGTTTTCAGTCGAAGCACAGCTAATCGTATTCCTACAGCTGCGCTTTAGTCTCCTCCATTAATTGGCTCCAAATAGGATTGCGGGGGTTAAATGTCAACCAGCGTCTCTTTCAGACCTATTTGGCTCCACAACACCCCCCACCCCCTCCCCGCTCAATCAGAGGCTTTTGCTGCTGCTTTCCTCCCCACCCCCATTTATCTGAAATGAGCCTGATTGGTCAGGTCGATCCGCATGGATTACACAAGATAAACCTCATTACCTAACATTGACCTAAGGCCCTCAGGTGTGCACATTAGAAAATGTTCTCATCCTGCCTTTTAATCCTCTGTTAATAGTCTACTAGCAGATCCAACATGTTTGGTTTCAACTACTCTGCAAGACAAAAACCTCTGTTTTCCTAACATCCATTTTCCTTCTGTGTGCAGGAACTCCTGTGAACCGCATTCCCATCATGGCGAAGCAGGTGTTGGACCTGTACAGGCTCTATAAGCTTGTGACGGAGAAGGGAGGACTGGTGGAGGTTATTAACAAGAAGATCTGGAGGGAGATCACCAAAGGTCTCAATCTGCCCACCTCCATCACCAGCGCTGCCTTCACCCTCCGCACTCAGTATGTGTTTTTTTTTTCTTTTTTTTTTTGCTTTAACCAGGGTTCCCGCAGGTCCTTAAAAAGTCTTAAAAGGCATTGAATTCTTCAAAATAAAACTAAGGCCTTAATTGGTATTAAAATGTCTTAAATCAGTCTTTCGTAGGTCTTAATTTTTAAAACATCATAAATAGAATTATTTTATAACGATTTATTTTTGTAATCTAAATAAAATGTTAAAACATTTTTAATAATAAGAAAATAATGGTTCTCCATTATTGGTTCCGTCCCGATAGCGGAACCAATAAAGCGTTGTTGCGGCCGGGACATTTGGGAGATGCGCCATTAACTTTTTGTCTGGAAAATATGAGCAAGTGGAAATGTAACCAAAATTGTCTCCAGCCAAGAGTTTTCTCCATGGCTAAAACCAGGGAACATACATGAGGCTCAGTGGATTTATGCAAGAAGTCATTCAAGCTCGGAACGATGGGAATTAAAGGTATACTATGCAACCGGTGTTGATTTTCCAGCGAGGCTCCCCCCAGAGGGCGAAAGTAAAAGTGCACTGTCGTAAATATGCTCAGCTGTTCTCCTGGTTTCTCCGTCAAGCCAGGCGCGGTTGTTTTGAGCTTAGCAGACAGGCGAACGCAACGAATCACCATGTCTACTGCGGTAAGTGACTATTTTGTTCAAATTTTAGAGTTTGAAAATTCTTGCGGGTTCCGCCATGATAACTGCACAAATATCGCCACTGCGCTAGCAACGAGCATGCCTTTCACTGGGGGCGTGTAGCAGTTCTCGCCGTAAAGCAAGACCGACTCTCGCGATGCACGAGACTTCTGAGCCTGTGGGTGCGGGCCGAGGGCTCCTGCAATTGCAAGTACGGTATTTCCCCCACAGACCACCAGGGCGGCCGAGAAAACCTTTGTTCGACCTGAAATGACTCATTTAATCATCCAAAACGTCATGGAACACATTAATTAACTGAAAAATGTTGCATAGTGTGCCTTTAAGGCAGTGGAGTCGCACATGCGAAGCACGAAACACAAAGCGTCAAAATGGAGTTACAGAGAAACAGCCGGTATTTCTCAGTTTAGTTCCACCCTTGTCTCTGCAACGCCTCCACTTATCACCAAATCAAACATACTAAGAAAACCATACAAAGAAAAATAGCTGCAAAAAAGACTTAGCACTGGTTATGTTGGGGCTTTAAAACTGATTAGTTTTGTTCCCTGCTAAAACAAAGTTTGTGAATTCAGTTAAATAATTGTTCAAATATATCTGTCATTTGTGTGTTTTTAGCTTTCTTCCTGTATGGGAAGCTTTTCAATATTTGAAACATTAGTGCAGTGGTTTATGTTAAAATAAACTTTTGGGTTAAGTTGTTGTAAGCAGGTTTTCTTGTGAATTTGGTCATAAATTTTTATTTCAAGTGACATTAAAAAGTCTGTAAAAGTCTTGGATTTAACTTGCCTTATGCTGTAGGAACCTTGTTTAACCTACCGTAAATATCTAAAACAGGCGCTGTTGCTGATTAACAATGGGGAAAGAGACTTACGGCACTGTTTAACAAAATGGAATTTGTTTAAATGCAAAAAAAAAAAAAGGGAAAGCTTGTATGTTTTAAGACTAAACATGCAAAGAGGGGCATTTACCTGGGCTTTGTTTCTATCTCCATATAAAGAACAGTGTTGAGGTGCAGCTGCAGGTGATTTTTACCCCTTTGTTCCATATTTTACCGTTATTACAACATAGTGATCATAGTTTGATGGACCGGAAGAAGGTTTTTGCCACCGGTAATAACTGCCTGTTTAATTCTCCTTATAAATTGTTGTAAAATGTAGTTTTATAAATAAGTAAATAAATAATTTCTAACATTGAGGCTTATTTTAAGTTGATCAGCTGTCGTACTTTACAGAAATCAACAGGCCCCAAGCAGGGATCAGGTCTAAAAAGTGGAAATGGGCTTTAAGGAAACATTAAAAGAGAAAATAAAATTTGACCTCAATGAATAAAATATTTTAGTTTATTTTTTATTACCTCTTTGTTTTAATAATTCATTAGACACACTAAAAAATACACTATGATGCCATAGTTTCAGTACGCGAGTAAAAACTGTTTTATACAAGTAAACATAGAACGAAATGTTTGTTTTATTACCTTTTTTTATTGTTTAATCGGGTTCAGTTTACTTCATTAAACTGCAAAAGTAAATTTACTCCACAGTGAGATAAGAAAAAAATCAGCAGTTTTCTTTTTCTTTCTGTAATGGCTACAGAGGCAAAACGTTAAGCCTTTGTACGTTTTATTGAGGGAAAAAAAGTAACACACATTGAATTTTAATTTATAATAGAAAGTGTTTTTTTTTTGTTTCCCTGCCCCCCCTCCATTACCACAGTGGGAAACATTCCTCTGTAATTAAAGCTCTGACTCTTTTGTCTCTACCAGCTTTTCACATCATGAAATTAGCCTTTTTTTGGTCCATTTTTCTTTCTCTACATAAATCAAACTCAATCCAAACCTCAGCGATCACCAACGTTTCCTATACTGGGCTGAAAAAACGAATCGGAATAATTTGGAATAATCAGTTATTGAAATAATCGTCAACTAATTAAGCAATCGGTTAATGGTTAACTGGAGTGTAGAGACTGAAAAACATGCCTTTAGCTGACAGGGTGACCCACTTAGAGCAGGAATTATACCAAGATTTAAAAAAATTTATAAAAACAGTTTGCATTTTAAGGTGTTTTACATGCAGAACTCTTAAAGTGGAAATGTTTTATTTTCACCTTGTTTTGATTTTGTAAAAAATATTCTTTAAGAATCCTTTGGCTATCCGATTCTTAATGGATTAATCAAAAATAATAATCGACAGATTAGTCAATTTGAAAAATTATCATTAGTTGCAGCCCTAATCACACCCTGAAGACTAACCACATATTCTTTGGTCTTAGTCTTGATTTTGACAGGGACATTAAAACACACGGCTTCAGTTCGCTCTGATTGTTAAGGGACTTTCTTTTGCTGAAACATCAGCTGTGCTGCTTCCATCAACACTTTTGTTTCTAGATGCTGGAGATCTGCCTGTTTTTCAGTGTAGTCCTGTTTCTCTGACTGTGACTAACTGGATGTGCTCTCTTCATCCTCTGACATGGGAGCTGGCTTGGAGCTCGTCTGCCTGGCTGTGTGTTTCCTGGACGGGGCCGCCTGTGGAGCTGGTTGACAGTTGCCTTTTGTATCTATGCTTCTTTTTCTATCTCTGCTTCTGTCTCCTTGAACCCCAGTGGGCCTCAGCAGATGGCCGCTCACACTGAGCCTGGTTCTGCTGGAGGTTTCTTCCTGTTCAAAGGGAGTTTTTCCTCTCCACTGTCGCTACAAGCATGCTTAGTGTGAGGGATTGCTGAAGAGTCAATGAGTCGATGCAATCAACTGGTTTTCCTTAGATAGAAAACTTTGAATCAATTTGACTGGATGATCTAGTTGAAATGGAAAGTGCCTTGAGATGACATGTGTTGTGAATTGGCGCTATAGAAATAAACTGAATTGAATTGAAACTGAAAGTGTCTCAAGTCTTTCGCAGCCTTAAACATATTTTCTTCCATCGTATTTGGCTCCATCTGCTGCCACCTTTACATTTTACCATAGGAAGGGTGTGTTTATGGTGCTTTTAGGGTGTGGTCAAAAAGATCAGTTTTCCGTGTGCCTAAATCAGACTCCCTTTGCCCAGATCTTTGCCATGTCCCTTTTATAGCTCACATTTTTTAAACACTAGATCTTTACTACAGGTTCCAGGTGCTTAGAGATTCACTTCCATACAGAAAGCTCACATTCTTATCTTCAGGTAACAGAATACATGTCAGGTTAAATAATACATATACTTCAGTGATAGTATCTAGGTGTTACTTTATTGTATATCTTGTACCATGTCCTTTGATTGTGCTATTCATTTTCCATCTCTTTGCAGGTGATGAAGCAGACTGGAAATATTTGATCATTATCTCCCTTTTAATTTCCTCTTTCTTTCCTATTTTTTCTGTTTTTCCTTTCCTGTTTTACCTACATTGCAGTGTCCATATAATCTGTAAAACTCCCTGCATAATTATGATAAAGCAATTTATATGCATAAATCAAGCGGAACACTATGGCGATAGCCGTACTGCTCCACTTCTGATCGTAAAATCTGTTGTATGGGAGAATTATCCTGCCATAATGCAAGAGCACATAATTTCAATTTGAGAAAAGAATTTCATCTTCTTGCACTCAAAACTTATAATGCTCACACTCAAAACATGCGCTCTCTCTCAAATATTTTCTCTTCTCTCTCAAATCTTTGTTTCTTCTCTCAGATTTAATGCTTCTTGCACAGATATTTTCTCCTCTCGCTTGCCTCCTTCTCTTTGCGCACAAACCGTGTTCTGCTCGAGTCTCAGATACGCTCGCAAACCGGTAGGCTCTGCTTGCGGATTTTTTTTTTTCTCTCTCTCGGATTGCAGTCGGATCGTCGCCTAGCAACCTTTCCAGCCAATAGAACGACAGCCTCGGAAAGGGTGCGCTTGTCTAACTCTACTGAGTGTGCCTGTGATAAACCTTATCGACAATAAAATGGCTTTTTAATTTAAAAGCTATTAAATAAGAAGCTGAAAAACAACAACAATCAGGAAAATAAAAAAAGGAAATGATCACCAATGAAAAGTCACTTAATTTCTGCTGGAGGCAGAAAAAAAAAAAAGTTTGCTAGTCAGGGCAGATGCTAATTCTGCCTCCAGCAGAAATTAAGTGACTTTTCATTGGTGATTATTATTTCCTTTTTTTATTTTCCTGATTGTTGTTGTTTTTCAGCTTCTTATTTTAATAGCTTTTAAATTAAAAAGCCATTTTATTGTCGATAAGGTTTATCCAGAGATGGCAGAAGTACTCACTTTCCGTACTTGAGTAAAAGTACAGATACTTGTGTTAAAAAGTACTCTGGTAAAAGTGGAAGTACTGATTAAACTTCTTTACTCAAGTAAAAGTAACAAAGTACAGGCTTGTAAATTTACTTAAAGTATAAAAGTAAAAGTAGAAACCACTTTTTTCATGCCGTTGCCTACATTTTAAATGGATGTCTGCCAATAGGACTAGATCTCCGTTGTGTTCATTTTCAATCATCTCGTCGTCCATGCTACTATGCTAACGCCACCGCCACCAAGCTGCAATGATTTGCCGCGAATGAATACCGCCGAATCTGTCGATTCATCTTGTAGTGGTGCGTCAAATGCAACGTAGATTCCCATCCAATTAGATTGAATTTGGTATTGATGACGTGAAAAATAATAACGGTAACTCCATTGAAATGATTCAAAACTAAAGTAACGAGCCAATTTTTAAAAATGTAAGGAGTAGAAAGTACAGATATTTGTGTAAAAATGTAAGTAGTAAAAAGTCGCCATAAAAATAAGTAGTAAAGTAAAGTAAAAATATCAGAAAAATCTACTTGAGTACAGTAACAAAGTATTTGTACTTCGTTACTTCCCATCTTCCCATGATTATTTCCTTTTTTTCATTTTCCTGATTTGTTTTTGTTTTTCAGCTTCTTATTTTAATAGCTTTTAAATTAAAAAGCCATTTTATTGTTGATAAGGTTTATCACAGGCACACTCAGTAGGGATAGACAAGCACACCCTTTCTGAGGCTGTCGTTCTATTGGCTGGAAAGGTTGCTAGGCGACGATCCGATCCAATCCGAGAGAGAGAAAATAAAATCCGCAAGCAGAGCCTACGGGTTTGCGAGCGTAACTGAGAATCGAGCAGAGCGCGGCTTTTGCGCGAAGAGAAGGAGGCAAGCTAGAGGAGAAAATATCTGTGCAAGAAGCATTAAATCTGAAAGAAGAAACAAAGATTTGAGAGAGAAGAGAAAATATCTGAGAGAGAGCGCATGTTTTGAGTGTGAGCATTATAAGTTTTGAGTGCAAGAAGATGAAATTCTTTTCTCAAATTGAAATTATGTGCTCTTGCATTATGGCAGGATAATTCTCCCATACTGTTGGGCTCATTTTGGCATCAAGACAATTATTCTTATTGCCCTATAGCCAGATAGGACGCTGTTAAAATAAAATAAACACTAGATCTTTTTATTTATTTACTAAATTTCTTATTAAATTTATGTTTTTTCTTGCAGGTATATGAAATATCTGTACCCATTTGAGTGTGAGAAGAAGCGTCTGAGCTCTCCGGGTGAGCTGCAGGCTGCGATCGACAGTAACCGGAGAGAGGGTCGACGTCCCGGCTACACCAGCAGCCTTTACCGCTTCTCTCCTTCCCCGAGTTCGGCTCCGCATTCCTTCTTGTCCTCACCTACGATGCAAACTACCCCTACCTCACACAACGGCATGAACATGTCTGCCAGTCCAAATTTAAAAAGAAGCACAGGTAGTTCTGACGAAGATCTCAAAACAGAATCCGAGTTAAAATCAATCTGGTGTGTTTTGACTTTTTTTTCTTTTCTTTTTTTGATCAGATGAAACTTCTACGCCTGTAATATCGAGGCTGCCTCTGTCTCTGAGCCACCATCAGCAGCAGCACGGTCATCCACATCAGATCGCACAAGTCGCCACGTTAGAGCATCTCCGGGAGAGACTGGATCGAGCAGCAGGTGCCGCTCAGGTCGACGGTCCGGACAAGAAAATGATGAGGCTTGCAGAGGAGCAGCAGCGCCTCATGCAGCAGGCCTTGCAGCAAAACCTGCTGGCAATGGCGTCCCACTTTAACCCCATGAGCCTCAAGCTGAACAACGGGCATGGTGTGTCCTTTATGATTCCTTATTAGAAATGCTAGTTTAAGGATAACCATGCAGAACATCTGCCAATAACTGCCTTCTATGTGCTGCAGAAAAGAAAAAGGATTTGTCACTCAGCATCTCTACTGATGGACCAGCAAGCATCAGCGTGTCTGTGGAGGTCAACGGTACGGTTTACTCAGGTCAGTTATGAAACCTGTACTTTATGGAAAACGTTGCATTTATTGTAATTTAACGTAATACAATAACAGAATGTGTCACAACGTGGAGGTGAACAAAAAAAGACGTGGTTCTGGAAATTTTCCAAGCAAGAAATTAAATGTTCCTTCTAAGTGTGATTAACCACTTCACTCTGATACCCCTAAATAAACTCCAAGGCAAGTAGATGGCCTTTAAAGGGAGCTGATGAGTCAATATTAGTGCTACAAACATGTTTATAATTTAATCTCTGTATAAATGCAGCTCTTCTGTGAGGACAAGTTTAAAAACATTAGAGAACACAGCAGACAGATCACTAATACGGTTACAAAGACCCCTAAAGCCAGGTTAGGACCTAACACAATGGTAAATAAGTAAAAAAGTGTATTTACCCTTAGTTTGAGTAGTTAAAAAAGATGATTTGCCGATAAAATTAGTTTTTTTCTGTTAAGATAATTAGATAATATATACTTGAAAAAGGACAATGCAATTGTCTTTTTCTTATTTTAAATGTAAATTGTCTTGTTCCATTGACCAAATGTCTCACTTACCTCCTCAATAAAAAAAACACCTATTTTAAGAAAACATTACTTATTTAGATTTCAATTTTTTGCATAGCTTTACACTTTAAAAATGATCTAAAAATGAGTAAAAATGTCTTAAATTAAGTGCATTTTGCCTTAATTTGAGCAGTTAAATAAATGGAATGAGCATTTTTACTCTTAAAATAAATGTAAAATAAGCTAGTTGGATATTATGCACTCTAAATAAGTTAGTAGTTGTTTTTTTTCTTATTTTAGATGTAGATTGCCTTATTCCATTGGCAAAGAGTCTCACTTACCTGCTTTATTCAAGAAAAAAAATGCTTGTATTTTAAGAAAAATGACTCACTTAGCTATCAGTTTTTTGCAGTGTAAACTAGGGCTGAAACACTTAATCGGATTAATCGTGATTAATCGATTATTGAAATAATTGTCAACTAATTTAGTAATTGATTTATTGTTGACTGCGAAAATGCCGTTAGCTGACAGAGCAACCCACTAAGGGCAGTAATGTTTTATCAAAATTGTAAAAAATATTTAAATATTTTTCATTTAAGATTTTTTTTTTTTATTCCTTCTGTCAATCTGCTTTTTTCCAGATTTTTGTGTCATCTGGTTTAATTTCGTAAAAGGTCCTTTTTAAAGAACCTGTTGCTATCCAGTTATTAATTGAAAAAAATAATTGACAGATTAATCGTTTTGCTAAATAATCGTTAGTTGCAGCCCTACTTTAAACCTCTCTCTGCAATATCAGCAGAAAAGATAAAAGAGGAATCTGGAGCTGCAAACTGAATGTATTTAGGGTTTAGATTCAGATCTAGTCTGTTTGATCAGAGCACTATCCTATAAAAATTAGCCATGTTTCCTACCTGACTTGTGTTAATCTTTAACTTTTTATATCTTATTTTAACTGTTTTCTTGTCCTCCTTCCAAAATCATCGGCTTTGAAGAGTGCAGGAACAAACCAGGCTTGTTATGTCAGCATGATTCTTCCAGCTGTGGATCTCTGCAGCTCCTGCAGAGCCACCATGAGCCTCTTGGCTGCTCCTTGGAGTCATACTTTTCCTTGCTGGTAAAAGCGGATTCCTGGCTGGTTCCACTTTCAGATGATGGATTGAAAAATTGCTTTTTTTGTGGATTTGTGTTTGTTTTTTGATATTTAAAGAGTTGGATATTTGGTTCTAACCTTTACTCTAAACGTAAACGACTCTCCCCCTTATCATTCTTTTTTGTTTGTCTTTCTTCACGATGCAAATTGTTCTTCTTCCATGTTCTTTGTAACCTGACGCCGCCAGATGGATTTGTTCCGCATATCCAGGAGAAGAGCAAAAACATCTTTTCCTCTGAGAAAAGCCTCCAGAGCAGTGTTTTGCTCTTCTTTCAGTGAAGAAATACTCTGTAATTCCGATAAAACTTGCTCGATAGCCACGCTAACGCTAGTTTCATCGGCTGAAGCCGCCATGTTCTTTAGACTGAACTGTCGCGCTTCTCGTTGCGTCACACCTCAACCCGCCTCAAAGCCAACGCTGATTGGACGTTCGTTTGGTGAACGGCTCCAAATTTTCTTCAACGGAGAGTCTCCAGACTGATTAGGGAGTAAAACCTTGAAAGCTCGCGAGATCAGGATGGTCTCACGAGGCTATGTTCTTTGACCAACTCCATAGAACTGGATTTTTAATTACAATTTAAACATGTAAGTCCGTTTACAGACTTGATGAGTTGAGGACGCCTGTAAATGAATCTTGGAGGCTCGTCACTTTATCAGCAACTGACCAATCAGTGATCTTGATTTGTTCTATAGTGAAACTCCCTTTAACTGCAGGAGCATAAGGCTCTTTGCCTCCAGCAGTTTTGCTAGGATTCACATGGATTTTATTAAAAAAATGGGTTAAAGGCTTTCAGTTGAGAACATGTGATTCCGGCATGATTCACTCAGTGTTTTTAGACGTTGCAGCAGTTTATTCTATTCCCCAAACCTAAAAGGAGACTTGTAAAAAAGGGAAAGATTGACAAAGCCCTGCTGCTGGCTTGATGTTAACAATGTTGCCGTAGGCTTTTTGCATTAAGGTTTGCTGATCATGCTAAACGGCTCCACAGGTTACGTTTGTAACCAGTAAAACTGTCCTGTTTGTCGACGCTTTATTGACACTGACCTGCATTTCCTTGTAAGTGGAGTCATTGTGCCGTTCACGACATGTCGGTTGGTTGTATTTGTTCTAATGTAAATAAAGGAGCTGCATCTGCCATGCATTATAAACTATATGAACTTATTTTTTTTTTTCCCCTGGTATTAACACCTTTTTCTATTTTATTTCATTGTGCAGGGACGCTGTTAGCCCAAAAGCCAGCTGCTCCTGTCTCATCACAGATCATCACTCCTGCAGGCACGAGTGGCTTCAGCGCCCTCTCCTCGTCGCACAGTCCATCCTCCTCTTCCTCCACCTCCTCAAAGGGAGCCAACTAAAGCTTTTGAAATCTGTCTGTAATCCACCTAATATGCCTCTCCCATCTAAAAATAGAAACTTCAGGGAAAAATAACCAATCAAACAGGAAACAATCAATCATTTTGCAATTTCTCTGACAGCTCAATGTCTTTGGAATGATTTAACATCGTTAGTTGATATGAAAGCCCATAAATCTAGATTTAAATCTGTCTACTTTAGTGCCTGTTAGTGTTTTCATTTTTTACGTAGCAAAAAATCATCTAAAAATATAAAATAAAACTTGGCCTAGGTTGTTATGAAGTGTGTGGAATGCACAGTATTTGCATCCTTGGTAAAGCTCATTGGATTTCAGTTTCATTGTTATTGATTTCCAGTAACTTTATTAGGATTTGTTTGCATAATGGTGCATAATAGTGTAGCTGTGCAGCTATAAGAGACCAAAAAGCCTTAGCTCTGTGTCATAGCATCTATCTTTAACTGATTTGCTTATGCCTTTTTTTTTTATCTTTTCTGGTAATTGTTCAGGTTAACTTGACTGCTACTTAATAGTTTTCTTAGTGAACTTCAGGGAATATATATAAACTGAAACTTGCATCCATAGACGCAACAAGACTGGATGGACTCTTTCATGTTGTGATCTATTTACTGTTCTTTTTTTTTAATCTCTTGGGGTTTAAACGTTTATTTCATGCCAGCTGTGAAAGTGAGATGATGTTTATGCAGGGAACTGTTTGTAAAGTAATGTTGAAGCGGTGCAACTTTTACCTCAGTTGTCTTCCCATGTTTGTAAGTTTCTCATCCTTGTTCGATATCTGCTAATGTGTTGCTTTGTTGTTTGTATAAAAGCAGAGAATGTATGGGTGACGATGATCTCCCTCTTTGAGAAAGGCGAACACTGACACATTGCTACCTCATTCTGCTAGAAATATGCAATGCTGCATGCGGCGTGTGTTTGTTTTAGCCAAGAGCTAAAAATAATCTTTGTGGACAATCAAATAGACATATCTTTGCCACTGTGTTATTGGCATTTACCTCTGTGCTGGTCCTCGGTTTCATTATTTGTTTGGATATGCAGCCATGAGAAATAAAAGAGTGATGTGTGGTGTTTGAAAACCTTTGGATTCCTAAAGCTGACTGAACTGGTGTTTTTATAAATAATTCTCCAACAATACATATATGCGTTGTTTTCCAATCTATGTTTCACCCTGAAAGATTTGGTAAACTATCAAGGGTGTTCCCAACTTCTAGCTCAATAGTCGCTGAACTCCCTGTAAGGAAAATGGATGATTGGATGGATGGATTCTGTGTGAAACTATTTATATCGTATGGTTTAATTTTTTATCAATTGTTTGCAATAGAAGCCATAATCAATAAAAGATTTAAAGACACACTCGACTCTGCTACATGACGGAGTGGAGCAAAAACCTAAGAATACTAAGATTTATTCATAGAGGTTAAATAAAAATCATAAAATTTTTTATTCACTTTTATTTGATCATAAAATTATGATTTAAAAATTCAGAAACAAAGGAAACGGATCACTGAAGAAGTGCCAGAAGAAGACGATGCTTATTTAATCCTTTGCTGCAAAAAACAGAAATTACTCTATATACAATTATAACATAATGCGGTCAAAGCTATAACAATACAAATAGTTATAAGACTGTTAATTTCAGTAGTTTTGATAACAAATAGCATCCATTTTCTGTCACACTTATCCCTGCTGGGGTTGCAAGGGGTGCTGGTGTCTATCTCCAGCTCTCTACGGGCGAGAGGTGGTGTCCATCTAACCTGACTCCGCCAGATGGATTTGCTCCGCATATCCATCTGGAAACCTTCCGTTGAAGTAATTTTGGGAAGGGGTGAAAATACTGGTTAGCTGATTGGCCTATGTTGGTGATAGACGGGCCAAATAAACCAATCAGATCAACCAAGCATATGACGTACTAACAGAGCGACGATGAAAACACAACCACAAGCTAGGCTACTCTTGCCGAAACCAGTCGGGAGAAGAGCAAAAACATCTTTTCCTCTGAGAAAAGCCTCCAGAGCAGTGTTTTGCTCTTCTTTCAGTGAAGAAATTCTCTGTAATTCCGATAAAACTTGCTCGATAGCCACGCTAACGCTAGTTTCATCGGCTGAAGCTGCCATGTTCTTTAGACTGAACTGTCGCGCTTCTCGTTGCGTCACACCTCAACCCGTCTCAAAGCCAACACTGATAGAACATTTGTTTGGTGAACGGCTGCAAATTTTCTTCAACGGAGAGTCTCCAGATTGATCTGCGAGTGAAACCTTGAAAGCTCACGAGATCAGGATGGTCTCACGAGGCTAGGGTCCATCCTGGACAGGTCTCCAGTCCACTGCAGGAACACAGAGACAAACAACCATTCATGCACACACTCACACCTAAGGAGAACTTAGAGAAGCGGAAACCGCGGCAGACCAAACCAGGTGAAAGTGCGCATTCAGCTCTGCAAAGAACTCATGCTCTTCCTCAACACTGAAGTCCTCAGACATTTTTCTTTCGTTGTTTCTGTCTTTGCACAGGTAAACAGTGCATTTCTTCTTCTACGCTTGAATTATCGGCAGAGCAGACGCTGAATGCGCACTTTCATCTGGTTTGGTCTGCCGCGGTTTCCGTAGCGTCGTGAACTCGCAGGCGCGCGCTTTTAGGAAATCCTATAAACTACTGTTTATGCTCTAAAAACATTCTAAATGACTTCGTTTCGATTAAATTATGGACGCTACCCACTCAGGACACTTGGAATACATTGGACGAGCAGTATGGAGAAACATTGACACGTTTTTTGTGGACTTTTATGGACCTTTCTGTCTCGGGCGCCATAGACCTCCATTATTTGAATGTCAGCAGACAGCAAGAAGCCTCCCAGATCTCCAGATGCATTTGAGATATCAAAAAAGTACTCCAGAGTGTTGTTCAGTATGGGGGTGAGTAGAAAATGAAGGCTAATCATGTTTTGGGTGTACTATTCCTTCAATACCTGTTCTGGATCGGCTGCCTGCATGTTCTTCGGGTCTGCAGCATCGGGGAAACTCTGAGCGGCTCAGGGCCGCATCTCGTTGGTAGTGCAGTGGCTTATTATTCAGAGGATGTTAAACCAGGTAAGTGTCTCGCTCTGATAATCATCTCCTGTTAGATGATGGTGGTCACTTACCTGTGTTTCTCCCTCCAGTGTGTCAGTGATTGGGCAGTGCCCCGCCCCCTTCCTGCAGTGGCTACAGGTCCGCAGATCCTCAGCAGCGTGCTTCAGTTCAGTTTCTGTTTATTTTACTAAATGTTCTGAACTTCCCAGTACAGACTGTCTCACCTTGAATACTGGGCCACACACTGTTATACACAGTATAACAGTTTATGCCTTCATTCGTGCACAATTTGCAAATATATAAATACTATAGCATACTATATATGTACTTGTAATTCAGTCTTTATGTAAAATCCTGAAATTATATGCAAGATGTAATTCAATAACAATGTTATACATGTATATAATCAATTTAGCACTTTTGGCACATCTGTATTATGCTCAATTTTGCTGTGATGGATTTATATAATATGTTACATGATTTATAGACTTCATTGACTTACGCAATGTGATATATATTATAATTTAAAGTAATCTACTAATGCTATGAAACTGCCAGTGTCTCAAAGTGATGAATTTATCTTTATTTTAAAAGTTTAATTTCCCCTTAAAGTGAGAACATCAGCGTCGTTTGATGCTGTAGCGCACGTATTGTTTACATTGCGACCGGTCTAACTAGGGAGAACAAATATGGCGGCCGTTGGCTTCACTTCGACCCCGTACTACCAGCAATCCAGTGAATAGAGATCAGTGGAGAAACCTTCAATTGAATCATTCCAGTGGTTTCAAACAAAAGCTCTGAATTTGGCTGTTCTTAGCACAGCTGATTAATTTGATGATGACAAAACGCTTCGCCATGGTAACGGAACACAGTTTTTAATAACTTCACAATATGCTTTTATATGAAGTATTTTAGTTTTTGTTTTAATTTAGTAAAGGGTTGAAAAAATAGAGGAAATCTAAATTGATGTCTGTAAAGGTTTTTTTTTTTTTTATCTCAATGTTTTCTTAGTTTCAATCAGGCTCTAAACTTGATTTTTGAGATTAGGTAAAGAATCTGCATGTCATGCGAGGGAAAGAGGGAGTATCAAAGACGTCTTAGTAAATCATTACTTCTTTCATCCTCCTGCTCTCTGCATGCTCTCTGCAGGCGGTGCTACAGGAAGTCAGAGCCCATGGGGTGAGGGGATGTTGGTGGGGGATGGGTTTTTAGGATTTACTGCTGTGATAGTTATCCTATAGTGACAACTCACTGGCATCTGGGACAGCGGCAGAATAGAGATGTTAAAGAGGTATTATGTGCTGGAAAATCCCCACCCACCAGGGAGGAGTAATTCTCGTCAAGTCACTCAACAAATGAGAGCAGTGCTTTCCTGGGATGAAGACTGGAAATATGTGAAGTTTTAGGGTAAAAGATCGTGAATAGTAATAGAAATCCTGCCTCCTTTTTACAGGAATTTGATTTTAAGATTTTTTTCCCCCTGTTTTTTGTGCCTTTATTGTTCTAAAAAATTGATTTACTTCATCCTCTAAAAGTGACTAATTCCTGTCAGGTACTTTTTAGGGCTGAGAGCCAAGAATCATTTTGAAAACATGAGATTTTTGATATGATCTTTGGACTGGATGTTTTTTTTAAGCAGGCTCTGACCTATGTGATGCATATTTTTGGTACCATGCCTTATCACGATGAAGAGTACCCAGGCCAACCTCTGTGGCAATCTGTCCTGCTCTTCTGCTGCAAGGGTATGATTGAAGGAATCATGGTCGTTCTCTTCTTCTGGCTCCTGGTGCAGGTCCTCTTCACCAAACAATTAGAAGGTATGATCTTAAAGGTGATGCACATATTTATCTAGTTTACAACATAAGGCTTTAAAATATTACTGAATTTTATGTTGAATAAATGAATTTCCTTCCAGAAAAACAGCTGGGTAAAACACATTTACTGAAAACATATCATAAGTAATTTTTCATCCATTCTGGGAGAACAGGAACCTGTTCAGTACAGGATTATACACAAAATCTGGTTATCTTGGTTTTAATGCTTCGGTGGGACAATCTCAGATTAGGCTTTACCTGTCAGTTTATGGCAACAGATCATTTTTGGGACATTAAAAAAGTTCACGGCTACTATGTTTCTCAGTGATTAGTGAAAAATATTTCAAAGTTAATTTTCAGTTTTTATGTTTATTAAATAAAATAGTGCAAAACTGAATCTAATTAAGTCGATTTTTTTGAAATAAGTGCATTTTCCATTGATTTGCCAATGATGAATTAGGTTGATTTAGGATGATTTAGGGTTAAAATAAATAATAATAATAAAAAAAAACGTGTACTCCTCTTATTAACCTGCAAAAGATAATAGAAAATACACGTATATACTTTTAGAACAGGTTTGCAGCGTAGAGAATTGTCAAAATGAATAATTTGTCTTTATTGTGACCTCATATTGGCTGATACACTCTTTGTTGAAAAATCTTTTCTCATTACTTTGATTTAATAGCTCAAGAATAAAAATAAATAACTTTTTTAAGTCAACTCCGGAAGAAGCAATCTTAAAAGAAGAAAGTTTTTGTTGAAATACTCGTATTTTCTTTAAATGAGAGGATTGTGCACAAGTAACTAACTGCTAAGTATAATTACAATTTCAATTTATTAACGCTGTGTAATAACACTACACCCCTAGGTATTCTTTAACAGTAATAATTTTAGGTTGCTAACAGTAAGAGTTCAACAGTAACAGTTCAGGAAGAACAAATTAGTTTTTAAGATCATTATGGAGGCTCTGTCCACTTATCTTAGGTGGCTGAAGCATATGGGCATTTACCTTGGCCACACTGTGGCTCTACTTTTCTTATACCTCATCCAAAATACTCACGTTATCCTGAGCTATTTTCTGCATTTGTGCTGCTATAAGTTTCCAAAAACAGTTAAAAAATGAACACAGGGCTTTGTTTTCCAAGTTTGAAGACGTTTCGCTTCCCATCCAGAAAGCTTTCCCAATTAAAAATTTCTGGAGTAGCGTTGAGTTCCAGGCTTATAGAGTGGCCAAAACAAAAGCCTTGCTATGGCTTAGAAAAATTCAAATTGAACCAAAATGTCTTACCTTAGCGAAAAGTCTTCAAAAGTCCTGTTTATTTTTTTTACTTTTTTTGGAATGACTATGACTGAGAATCTTCACCAGCAATGTGCTGCTATAGGCTTAGACTGCTGGAGGACATGGGGACCTCTTTTCATCATTCTGCTTCTTTCTATCTCTATTCTTTCACTCTGCAGAATCTGTTAGTTCAATCTCTAACGTTCTGCTCTCTCTGCTTTTTCTCATAGTAGCTTCATCTGGTCTGTTCCTGTTTGGCTGTGACTCCATCCTGGAGAGAAATATCAGCTGTGCTGCCGCCATCAACATTGTTTATAGATATAGCCTGTTTTTAAGTGTAGTCTTGTTTCTCTGACTGTGACTAACTGGGTGCGCTCTCTTTCATCCTCTAACGTGGGAGCTGGCTAGGGGCTCCTCTGCCTGGATGTGTGTTTCCTGAACGGGGTTGCCTGCGGAGCTGGTTTACAGTTGCTTTTTGTATCTCTGCTTCTGTCTCAGCAGATGGCCGCTCACACAGAGCCTGGTTCTCCTGGAGGTTTCTTCCTGTTAAAAGGGACTTTTTCCTCTCCACTGTCGCTACAAGCTTGCTTAATGTGAGGGATTGCCTTTGAGTCACTGAGTCGATGCATTCAACTGGTTTAACTTGGATAGAAAACTTTGAATCAATCTGACTGGATGATCCGGTTGAATCGTCTCTGTAAAGTGCCTTGAGTTGACATGTGTTGTGAATTGGCGCTATATTGATAAACTGTATTGAATTTATGTATCAGTTCTTCATCCCTATTTTCCTTTAAATGGTACATGTTTTAGATGTTCATTTGTTAAAGAAAAATCATTCAAAAACACTTAAATCCTTCCCTACAGTATTTGTGTTTGTGTCCCACTAATAATCCTAATAAATACACTACATAGACAGGTCTGGACTTTAGCTGACCAACACCAACAATATCAAACCTTTAATACAGCAACCTTTTAGTATTAAATGCTAAATTTACAATGATTAACCAGCAGAGTAACCTATTTGGAAACAGTCTGCAGCTTCATGCCTGATGACTTCTTATCTGACTTTAGATATATTTTGGTAATCAAAGTGCAACAATATTAGTGAAAAAGGTTGCCTCTTCATTTTAGCAGAAGATTGTGCCTCTAACACAGCTCTTTCTTACTCCTGCAGTTCATCTTCAGGTTCTTCTTCTGGTTGGACTGATCGTGTTTTGTCTGTCGTTGATCCTTGGATGCATTCTGTGCTGGAAGAAAAGTGACATTTCTACAGCAATCACTAAACCGGCCCCACCACCGCAGGCTGCTGTTGAAACTGTGATCTCTACTCAGGAGCCAAATTCCTCAAGAGAAACCGCTGGATCCAGGCAGCTGTATGATGAGCCGCATGGAGAAACGATGGAATATCCCTCTACCTTTACCAGTCCAGCACCTTCTGAGGGTGAACCTTTCTCTCATGTGCTCTCTTATCCAGCTCAAGCTCCAATTGACGAAGACGAGCAGGCAACATCTTATTTTTCCCTGCGTCGCCTAAGCTCACCAATGCAAACAGCCCCACTCTATAAGCCCATTCACCCAAGCCGTGCTTCCCTGCCTTCTTTACCCAAACTGGGGATGCAGTTTGGGCAAAGCAAAACATGTAAGGCCATGCAGAGGAGCTGCACGTTGGCTGGACATTATAAATCCTCAGATGAACTCAGCAGACTCACCCGGTCCAATATCACCTCACAATTAACTCCTGAAAAACCAATTCCCATGGCTCCAGTGAGCTACGGCTCCAGTGCATCCTGCAAACCGCTAATATCCAAACCTTACCTGCACTTCTCTGCCGCCTTTTGTTCAGAGCAGCAAACGCTTACAGTCACTATTTTAAGCCTCTCTGGGAGACCTCAGACACTGGAGGACATAACTGTCCTGGGTAGTCTACCACCTTTGCACACGTATCCGACTCCAGCGTGTTCCCAGAGCAGCTTCAGCCCTGAATCCAACAACCTGGTGCTGATCCTGAAGGTGAGCTCTGTGAACGAGCTGAAAAACTGTGAACTACGACTTGCTCCCTATGTGCAAAAGGAGCAGAGCCAAAGAGCCACTGCTTTAGGGGAAGTAGTGGTGAAATGCGGAGAGACAGACTGGAAATCAGAGCATCCATTTCACTTCATGAAAGAACTGGACCAAAACAATCCACAAATTGAAGAAGTGTCTCTGAATGTGTTTTAACTTTTGAAATTTCGCCTGTTTTTGAGTTTTTCTTGATAATTGCTGTTGCTGTTGATTGGACAAAAGTTTTTATGAAGCAGGATCTTCTGAGTTACACTTAACAAATAAACAACCCCCATTGCAAAGGTGGTGGACCCGTTCGTCCGTTTCAATTTGCATGTTTTCTAAGCAAAAAAGGCTTTGTTGGGCTGCTGTATAAAGCAGGGGTCAAATAAAGAAAGCAAACAACCAGTAAAGGTCCAGAGACATTTTTAATTATAATCCATTACTTTAAACATAATTTAACAATGAAATAAAATGAGTTGTTTATGCATGAGTGTTATACACTGCAAAAACAATCTAGAAATAAGTAAAAATGTCTTAAATTAAGTGTATTTACCCTTAATTTGAGCAGGTAAATAAGATAGTTTGCCAATGGAATTAGTAATTTTACTCTTAAAATAAGATAATTAGATAATTTGCACTTGAAATAAGACAATGCAATTGTGTTTTCTTATTTTAAGTGTAAATTGTCTTGTTCCATGTTTGTTTTACCTCCTCAATTCAAGAACAAACGCATTTATTTTAAGAAAAAATTACTTGTATAGATTTTGATTTTTTTGCAGTGTACAATTAATTATTTTAAAAAAGATATATATATATATATATATATATTAAAAAATATAAAATCTCATTGTTTTTGAAGTAGAGATAAAAAAAAAATCGTTCAGTTTTTCTTTTTTCTGTCTTAATGTTGGCAGTGGGCTTTAGGCTGCCCTGCAAGGCTTTAAACCTGGGTTTAACCGGAGACTAAGCCATTCTCAAGCACATATCAAGGTGCTCATTTTGAGCCTGGATCCAGATTTATTGTTGATTCTGTTCATGGTGGAGAATCCTGCTTCACAGCAGCAGGTTGAGCCAAACATCCTCTAAATGTGCAAGGTCATCTTTGAGCACGCCATTTCACTTTTCTTTCACCAGTTCACCGCAGTTCTTCCAGCAGTCCACACTTTCTCTGCTCTCTTTTTCTCATGGTCTTCTCCTTCTTTCCCATCGCCCGGCTTGCCACAGGTTTGCCTGCTGTGTCTAAAAGTAGCAGCAGCAGCAACCCAGACTGACAGCTCATTGGCTCATTTGGATCACGTGCAGCCTGGAGCCGGACGCTCTGCAGGGCTTTACCGTATTAACAGGAGAAGCGGCGCAAGTGACATTTAGAAATTGTCGTCGGACAACATGCGGTAATTTATAAATGCTTTAAATCAGGCTGGGTCCGGACCGGGTCCGATCTGCTAATCCGTAACCTCTGCTATAAAGCCTCAAACTCAACGCTATTTCTGACATTTTGAATTGAAAAAGCTTCCTGGATGGGAAGAGAAACGTTTTCAAACTTGGAAACAAAGTCCAGTGGATTGTTTTTTTTACTTTTTTGGCGTTACTCTTATCAGTTAACCAAACGTCATAATCAAGCATCTATTTCTTATCAAAAGCCTGCATGTTTAGGTGGTATTTTTCCTCCAACATACCTCATTCAAAGCAATAATTTGACACATTTTTTCAATGAAACATTCAGAATTTAAATCACAAAAATACTGTAAATACTCTTCATTTAGAAAACACTGGGCTGTCACATTGGAGTGAGAATATGACATTAACGATGTTACGGGGCTGAACTGAAGACAGTAGGACTACCCTCACCAGTGCAACAAATGCATGGAGTTAAATATTTTGAAGGAAACAGTACCACCGAACTCTCCTTCACACAGTAAACAAAGAAACTAACAGAAATATGCTGTGAAATGATTGCATTTGTGTCTTGAATTCCCATTCTATACTTTGCAGAGACTCTGTGCACCAATAAAGAATAGTTTAAGGTTTCTTTGACTACTTTGAGGCAGTCATAAACTTGTAACAGGATACTAAACTTTCATCCAAAAGTCTTCCGACACTTATTCAATGTGAGGAAAAAACAAAAAAGCAAAAACTGATATAATGCCTTCAAAGTAAAAGTCTCATATTCATGTAACATAATAGAGAAAAAGACCCCAATGGTAAAATGTAGAACCTGGGGAAATGGTACCTAAGGATTGTTGGGTTCATAAATGTAGGTTTGCAAAAGAAGAACTGAAATACACAGTAATGGATACAACTTCTGCAGAAGGAGAGACAGTTGAACCCCAGACTCAAACACACTGTCTCCCACTGGACCTCCTCCGCAGAGCGTTTTATTAACAGAACATGACACATGGTTACAAACAGGGTATTGTTCTGACAGAACAATTGATCAGTTCATAGAGACAGGATGTTCCACTAGAATGACAACACTGCAAAAAATCTAAATCTAGATAAGTCATTTTTTCTTAAAATAAGTGCATTTGTTCTTGAATTGAGGAGATAAAAGAGACATTTTGCCAATGGAACAAGACAATTTACACTTAAAATAAGAAAACACAATTGCATTCTCTTATTTCAAGTGAATACTATCTAATTATCTTATTTTAAGAGTAAAAATACTGATTCCATTGGCAAACTATCTCATTTACCTACTCAAATCAAGGGTAAATACACTTAATTGAAGAATTTTTTACTAATTTCTAGATCGTTTTTCCAGTGCAGTGGAGCATCCCTTGCTCAAATGTTTCATAAGCTCACATTAATTTTATAATCATCATTGAATAAACCTAACAAGGATATAAAAAGCCAACAAATAGTATCACCTGTAAAAGAAAATAAAAATTAAAGCTAAAAAATGATTAAAAAAGTTATTTCTTAGTTATTTCTACTATCTGAGTTTGTTTGTCATTGACCCAGTCAGGTAAAGTTTTGCAGCACCAACCAAAGCAGTAACTTCCAGTTTGAGTTTGATGCTTTGTATTGTATTTCCTGTCGATTAAGATAATCCTGCTTTTTTATTTTTTACATTTATCCACTAAATTTAGAGTCTAATAATCTCAATAGGATGCAGTGACGTGTAACGAGCGTCGCTGTCCACCGCAGATCCTCATTGCGCTTGAATATCAGGTTCTAACCCACTCTGTTAGAACCACAGTCCTCAGCGCTGACAACCTGGACAGCCTTGTTCAGACATCAGCAGCAGGTAAAACCATTTGAGAGCCTCTAAAATTTGACACGAGTCGTATATTTAACATGTATCCTGTAAAAAGCAGGCAAGTAGAACTTATTTTTCATTTCTAGGGACAGAGGTAAAGTAATGTTTATCTTTCATGTTCTGGGGATTAGGCAATATCTTGCAGAAGCTAAACACAAACGGGGATCATCCCTTTTTGTAATGACATTGTACTTTAATCCTTCGCAATTTTCAGTCCTTAGGAAATGTTCCAGAGTCTGACTCCACAGACAGAATCTGATAGTTACACTGCAGAAGCAATGTCCTTATTGCAGAGCAAATCCAGCCTGCAGGTGAAACAATTTTTAACATAACATTCTGCACAATGCAGTACTAGAGAGAAGTAAACAAACAACCCCAATCATATTTTTTTCTAACAGTGGGAGAAAAAATGTATTTCTATTTGATATGCAATGTAGACATGAGGTGAATATGCACGTTTGGATAACTGTTAATTTCATAAACCCACATGTGGGCAAAATTAAACATGCAGGGTCAAATGTACACAGAGCCAATAATAAGCTAATGCCATATGTCTGACAGGATATATAACCAGTCTCTCATCAGAGATGTTGGACTTTATTTAAATTAGCTAGTTTTCTGTCATAGAGTTAGCCTTGCCTGGAGTACAGTTGATGCCATTAAGAATTTCCTCACTTTCCTTGACTGGCCCTTGGCTGCAGAGATGGGAAGTAACGAAGTACAAATACTTCGTTACTGTACTCAAGTAGATTTTTCTGATATTTTTACTTTACTTTACTACTTATTTTTATGGCAACTTTTTACTTCTACTCCTTACATTTTAAAAAATTGGCTCGTTACTTTAGTTTGGAATCATTTCAATGGAGTTACCGTTATTATATTTCACGTCATCAAAACCAAATTCAATCTAATTGGATGGGAATCTACGTTGCATTTGACGCACCACTACAAGATGAATCGACAGATTCAGCGGTATTCATTGGCGGCAAATCATTGCAGCTTGGTGGCAGTGGCGTTAGCATAGTAGCATGGACGACGAGATGATTGAAAATGAACACAACGTAGATCTAGTCCTATTGGCAGACATCCATTTAAAATGTAGGCAACGGCATGAAAAAAGTGGTTTCTACTTTTACTTTTATACTTTAAGTAAATTTACACGCCTGTACTTTGTTACTTTTACTTGAGTAAAGAAGTTTAATCAGTACTTCCACTTTTACCAGAGTATTTTTTAACACAAGTATCTGTACTTTTACTCAAGTACGGAAAGTGAGTACTTTTGCCATCTCTGCTTGTGTTCTCACAGTGTGAGAACATACATCGTGAGCTGGGAACTTTTAAACCCTGTGGTTTTGTTGTAAAATGTAAGCTGTAGCCATGTGCTAAAGAGAAGCGTCATCATCACAGGTCAGACCCTGTCATTCAGTGAAAGTTTGGAGTCAGAGCCAAAAAAAAAGCACGCCCAGGAGAAGGCCAGTAGCTGGTAGTTGGAGAGGATTTTTGTCATGAAACCGAGGACAGATGGACCCAGTATTCAAGGAGAGACAGCCAGTAGGAAACACAGGTAAGTGACCACAATCATCTGACAGAAGATGATTATCCGAGTTGGACACTTACCTGGTTTAACAGTCCAGTCCAAGAATGTCCCCAGTGCTGCAGTCCCAGAGGTCTTGCAGGAAGCCGATCCTGTTCAGGGATTCAGAACAGCCAGGAACAGGATCCAGATTAGGCAGGAACAGAAACAGGTGGCAGGATCCAGACTTCCAGGCATCATAGAGCTCCCAGGAGGGTTCAGAGTCTGACTGGGACCAGAAGCATGACCAGGTGGTCACACACAGGAGCAGACAGGATCAGGTGCAGACAGGCAGGCTCAGTGGAAGAGGGTAGCCGAGACAGGACGTAGGAACCGGAACTTGATGCAGGACCTTTAAACTGGTCTCCTCCTTGGAGCCAGGCTTAGTTTGATAAAAACTGAACCTCCCCACATATAGAGCCAAAAACCCAGAGGACTCAGTGGGGGAGGAACAGTGGACGATCAGGAGACGAGACAAACACTAAAACCCTCTTTCCACTGGCTGCTAGGATCCAGGACATGAACCATGAACTAAAACTGAACAGACAGACTGGAAGAAAGACAAGAAATGATCTGGCACTGAATGCTCAGGCTGAACTGAATATAACCAGAGGAAACAGGTGAGAGGAATAAATTATAATTTAGGCAGGGAGGGAAAACAGCAGGTGAAAGAAACCACCAATTAAGGGAGAGCAAACAGGCCAGATCATGACAATTTTGCTGGGAGTCGCGGGGAAGTGGGCTGCTGTTCGACTTGCGTTTGCCTAGGAAGGGCCATTTTGAACAGCTGCTACTGTACATGCATTCCCATTTCACAATTATTTACATCCGTTACATTTGTCCAGTGGAACACCCACTGGTGTCCAAGTTTTCCCCATCTGGCCCATGAGCCCACTGTGATTTCAAGGGAAATTCATTAGAAAGTTCAACAATAATCTAAAAACCATCAAACTGGAAATCAGTCGAAAGATACTGGCACTAAAACACAACTTTCCACTGTCAAACCAGTTTACAATCAATATGGCCTCAAAGCTTGCTGGTAAAGACATAATTTTCACCATTTCACTCCTTTAAAGTTGACTTAAATTTGCAGCTTGAGATGTTTTATGACCTCTTAGGTCAATATTTTACCTAAACCACAAGAAGATTTATTTTGAAAAGTCAAAATGAAGATGCACATGCTTCCTCGCTTAGTTTCGCTTCATGAAGAGAGTCTCTTTGGTTGTCAGTTGTACCTCTGGATGAAGCAGACTGATTTAAAAACAAGATAAACTACCTCCAACTGTTCTAAGCTGATCTGAAATCAACCCTTAAGTAGTTGGATTTTTGGAACAATGGGCGTCCTCACAGGACAATGGTCCCAAACACACTAAACAGGTTTTTTCAAACACATATGGCAGGATTGTACAAAAAATGGATAAAAAAAACTATCTACTTAAAAGCCAAGTCCTCAAAAAAAGGGAAAGGAGCTCTACCGTTTCTGAGTAAAGCATTTGTTTATATTTAGCCCAATTTGTGATGTCTAAAGAAAGCCGTCGCTTTGTCTGCACAGTAAAAGCATGCTTTAATTGAGCCTGTGCATCTAAGGAAACTGGAATCACTGCTTTGATTAGGCTAATTTGTTAGATTTAATCTTCCTTTCAAAAGAGAACATTTGATAGACCTACTTTTACTTAAATCTAGATCCCTGCATAAAAAAAAAGGTTTTTTTTTTTGCTCTGATGTAATGTTCTAATCCTCAAAGTACGACGGAGTATTAGGGCCACACATGAAGAGAAAAAATATTTTTGCCATGACGAGATTAAACTCGACATGTCGACTTTAAAGTCGACACGTCGACATTAAACTCAACATTTCGAGAATAAAGTTGAAATGTCATGTTGAGTTTAATCTCGACGTGTCAACTTTAAACTCGCCCTGTCGACTTTAAACTCGCCATTTCGAGAATAAAGTTGATATATCGTGGCGACTTTAATCTCGACATTCCAAAGTTTGGAGAAAAGAGCAACCGCGCTCCACAGCTGCAGTCTGCGTTTTAAGAGTGAAGGTAGTCTTTGACGTGCTGCAACTATATAATCATCACAGGAAGCGGTGGCCTACCAATAATAACGTAACATCTTTCCCTATGCTTACCCAGGCTCGCAGTTCTGAATTTGAGAACATGTCAATCATTTCAACTTTATTCTCGAAATGGCGACTTTAAAGTCGACATGTCGAGTTTAATCTCGTCATGGCAAAAATATTTTTTCTCTTCATGTGTGGCCCTAATACTCCGTCGTATCAAAGACATGTTATTATTGACTGTAAGCAGAAAGAAATCAGAAATAAGATCTATATAGGCTAAAACATCATTCTAAATAATCAACATCATGTGTCCCACTATGTGAACTAAGTTAATAAAGTAAATTAACCTCTCAAAACCCACCATTTTAAAGCGTTTATAACTAATAACTCAGAATGCATGAAAATTACTCCCCGGTTAAATGTTTACCAATGTAGACATGTTAGACATCATTGGAAAGCTTAGATTCTCCACAATTCAACCACCAAGATCATTTTATGGACACAGCGAGCACCAAAGCACAATTAATACAGATGTAGCAGCAAACATTACAAAGCTGTCATGATCTGGCCTGTTTGCTCTCCCTTAATTAGTCATTCCTTTCACCTGTTGTTTTCCCTCCCTGCCTCATTATAATTTATTCCCCTCACCTGTTTCCTCTGGTTTATATTCAGTTCAGCCTGAGCATTCAGTGCGAGATCATTGCTTGTCTTTCTGTCAGTCTTTCTGTTCAGTTTTATTTGGTTCATGTCCTGGATCCTAGCTGCCAGTGGAAAGAGGGTTTTAGTGTTTGTCTCGTCTCCTGATCGTCCACTGTTCCTCCCCCGCGGAGTCCTCTGGGTTTTTGGCTCTATATGTGGGGAGGTTCAGTTTTTATCCAGTAAGCCTGGCTCCAGGGAGGAGACCAGTTTAAAGTCCTGCATCAAGTTCCGGTTCCTACGTCCTGTCTCGGCTACCCTCTTCCACTGAGCCTGCCTGTCTGCACCTGATCCTGTCTGCTCCTGTGCGTGACCACCTGGTCATGCTTCTGGTCCCAGTCAGACTCTGAAACCCTCCTGGGGGCCTGTGGATGCCTGGAAGTCTGGATCCTGCCTGTTTCTGTCTGTTCCTGCCTGATCTGGATCCTGCCTGTTCCTGTCTGTTCTGGATCCCTGACCAGGATCAGCTTCCAGCATGTCCTCTGGAACTGCAGCACTGGGGACATTCTTGGTCTGGACTGTTAAACCAGGTAAGTGACCAACCTAGATAATCATATATCAGTTTATCGTGGTCACTTGCCTATGTTTCCTCCCCAGAGTGTCTGAGATTGGGCGGTGCCCCACCCCCCCGCCTGCAGTGACCGCGAGCCACAGCTCCGCTTTTGTTTTGTTTTTATTTTAATAAACCTTTTGAACTTTCCTACTGACTGTCTCTCCTGAATACTGGGTCCTTCTGTCCTCGCTTCCTGACAAAAGCAGCCACAACAAGCAAGCATGTCTTTTATTACTGCTGTTCAAAAAAGATTTTACCTCTTATTTTTGAGAATAAAAAAAAACAACTTTGAGCCATCTTTAAACTGATTCAGTTTGGGCTGTGTTTTACTCACCCAATTTTCATGTATATATTCAAAAACTAGAACATGTTAGCTTTCCAATAATGCATCACACATGTAATTTGGGCTTAAAGTTCCTAAGTTATTTGCTTTTCCATTTGGGTATGCAGAATAGGTGAGAATTTCCCAAAAAGTGGTGGAATTTAAGAGGCTATCTTTTTGATACTTTACTAATTTAATGAGATGCAAACATATAATTTATAAGAAAGGGTAGTTTTAAAAAATGCACAATTAATTTTTGCTGTCCATTTTGTTGTTTTTTATTTAACTGAAGTGTAACCCAGTGATATACCACCCAGAACAAACGGTGGCTAAAAACTCAGCCAAAAGGTGTATATGGATCTTTTCATGAACATTTATATTATACTATATCTGCATTTTGGGAATCCAATGAAATTATTCCTTCACCAGCGTGATCAACAAAAAAAGAAATAAAAATGTTAAGAAGTTTTTATTGTAAGCTGAGAAATCAAGCTTTGTAGAGATGTTTCTAAGCAAAATCTTTATAAAAATCAGATGAATGTCTGTAATAGATGGATATTGGGTACTTTAACATTGGAAAGAAAATCTTAACTGATCTTTTATGCTAAACGTAGATAGTTTGACCCTTACTTCTTAATTAGTGCCACTTCTTCCATCTATTTTGGATAAATAATAATTAATAAAACAGCTCTTTATGACAAGTTAAAACATAAGCTCAGATCTAACACTAAAAGCTTTATAACAGTTTGCAATGTTTATGAATCTGTACACAGACTAGCAGGTGGTGATCAATCGGCACCATGATGGTGTTTTGATCAGAAGAAAACAAACTCATTTCCTTCGTCTTTGAGCTTCCTCCAGAAGACATCAACCAGCTTCTCCTCCACTGCAAAAAATCAAAATCTAGATAAGTCATTTTTTCTTAAAATAAGTGCATTTGTTCTTGAATTGAGGAGATGAAACAGACATCTTGCCAATGGAACAAGACAATTTAGATTTAAAATAGAAAACACAATTGCATTCTCTTATCTTATCTTATCTAATTATTATTTTAAGTGTAAAAATACTGATTCCATTGGCAAACTATCTCATTTACCTACTCAAACCAAGGGTAAACTAAATACACTTAATTTAAGAAATTTTTACTTATTTCTAGATCGTTTTTCCAGTGTCTCGCTTCAGTTTCTAATTATGCAGGTGATGCTTTTCTTAGAGAGGCACCAAAATAAATACAATATTCTCTCAGCACTGCTGATTATGCAAACGTAACTAAAACTACTTTAATCCAAACCCCCATCTCTCTTCTGTCGCATCAGATTGGACCGCTTCGGGGGGGTAAAGCTGCTGCCGCTGTCCTCATCGGCGCAGGTGCTGAAGAAGCAGGAAGTGCTCACTGGAGGGACATGCGCATCGAGGCAGCAGAGGTGGCTCTGCTTGCACATTGTTCAAGCAGAGCCACTGAAGGCCACAGTTCTTCATTAAAAGCATTCTATCACCTCTTTATAGGAGGTTTATGTTACTCTTAATGGAGAATAAACATAAGTATGTCTTAATTAAGACAACAGGGTATGATCAATTCGAATGGTCAATGCAATATTTGTGCAACTACAAGTGAAACACAGTATCTCCTGATTTTATGAAAGTAATATGTCCTTGATTTTGGATATTTAAAACTGAAAACATAGACATACTGGTTATTCTGGACAAGGTTTTAAAAGAAACTTTAAGAACAACTAAACACTTATTTGAAAAAGACACTCAAGGCCCCCAAGGACCTGCGTCTGAAGGTGTTTCCATATGATGCGTTTCAGACATTTGAACAGAATGCACACCAGGCTTTTCTGATTTCTTAAAGGAATTGTAAAAAAAAAAATAAAAACATGAGTTGTTTTTACAAATACCTGGACGGGCCACCTTTAAAGTTGCTTTTTACATCTCTGCTTCTGTCTCCTTAAAGGAATAGTACACCCAAAACATGATTAGCCTTCATTTTCTACTCACCCCCATGCTGAACAACACTCTGGAGTACTTTTTTGATATCTCAAATGCATCTGGAGATCTGGGAGGCTTCTTGCTGTCTGCTGACATTCAAATAATGGACGTCTATGGTGCCCGAGGCAGAAAGGTCCATAAAAGTCCACAAAAAACGTGTCAATATTCCTCCATACTGCTCGTCCAATGTATTCCAAGGTCCTGAGTGGGTAGCATCCAGAATTTACTCCAAACGAAGTCATTTAGAATGTTTTTAGAGCATAAACAGTAGTGTATAGGATTTCCTGAAAGCGCGTTCACGAGTCTACGGAAACCGCGGCAGACCAAACCAGATGAAAGTGCGCATTCAGCGTCTGCTCTGCCAATAATGCAAGCGTAGAAGAAGAAATGTGCTGTTTACCTGTGCAAAGAAAGAAACAACGAAAGAAAAATGTCTGAGGACTTCAGTGTTGAGGAAGAGCATGAGTTCTTTGCCGAGCTGAATGCGCTGGTTTGGTCTGCCGGCTTCCGTAGCGTCGTGATCGTGCATGTGCGCGCTTTCAGGAAATCCTACACACTACCGTTTATGCTCTAAAAACATTCTAAATGACTTCGCTTCGAGTAAATTATGGATGCTACCCACTCAGGACACTTGGAATACATTGGACAAGCAGTATGGAGGAATATTTACACGTTTTTTGTGGACTTTTATGGACCTTTCTGCCTCGGGCGCCATAGACCTCCATTATTTGAATGTCAGCAGACAGCAAGAAGCCTCCCAGATCTCCAGATGCATTTGAGATATCAAAAAAGTACTCCAGAGTGTTGTTCAGCATGGGGGTGAGTAGAAAATGAAGGCTAATCATGTTTTGGGTGTAATATTCCTTTAAACCTAGTCGGCCTCAGCAGATGGCCGCTCACACTGAGCCTGGTTCTGCTGGAGGTTTCTTCCTGTTCAAAGGGAGTTTTTCCTCTCCACTGTCGCTACAAGCATGCTTAGTGTGAGGGATTGCTGAAGAGTCAATGAGTTGATGCAATCAGCTGGTTTTCTTTATATAGAAACTTTGGTGAACTGTAAAGTGCCTTGAGATGACGTGTTGTGAATTGGCGCTATAGAAATAAACTGAATTGAATTTAAATGTTCACCATTTTGTGTTCATCTAATACATAAAATCCCATCAAAATACACTGAAATCTGTTGTTCCAAAGTCATATTGTTGGAAAAAGTTAAAGGCGATTCATATTTTTTTTAAGGCAGTGTGAGGTTAGCAAACTTAACTCGACAAAACATAAATGGCACAAATAAAAAGTCATATCTTGAGTATAATAGAACATCTAATGAAGTAACAAGCACAAAGTTGGCTGGTACTTAAAGATAGATAGGTCTGTTTGATTACAGAGTTGCATACTGCTTGTTTTTTTACAGATTTGCAGACATCCAAGAAACCTAACTGTCCTCCTCCTTCACCTCCTATTCATCGGGATCACAATCATCCAGCTGCTAAACCAGGGATATTATATCAGGTTGATATCAGCAGGAAAGGCATTCTCCTCCACTGCAGGTTAATCGCTGCAGTTTTCAGTGTGGGCTGCTTTAAATCCAAGAATTTTTAAACTAAAAGAAGAAGGGAAATATTAAGGAAAACAATGTTAACATTCAAATGGGACAAATGGGGAAAAAGACACAATCAACACTGCAAAAAATCCAAGTCTAGATAAGTCATTTTTTATTAAAATAAGTACATTTGTTCTTGAATTGAGGAGGTAAAAGAGACATTTACACTTAAAATAAGAAAACACAATTGCATTGTCTTATTTCAAGTGCAAATGATCTATAATCTTATTTTAAGTGTAAAATGACTCATTCCATTGGCAAACTATCTCATTTACCTACTCAAATTAAGGGTGAATATAGGGTGTTTTTGGAGTGAAGATGAAAAAAATGTCAAATAACTCTGCTTAAAATTGAGATAAATATCTAGAATTATATTATATATATTATATTATAACAAACACAACTGCACAGCCAGACCTGTGCTACAGATTACAAGAAGTGAAGCAACTTTATCTTTAACCCTTTAAAGCCCAGACCATGAGATAATTGATGGAATATTCAAATCTTTTTCCAGGATTTCCAGAATTAAAGGACTAATGTCTCAGCATGATCTGGAAAAACTAATCCATGCGTTTATTTTTAGTCGAATTGATTACTGCAACGGTGTTTTCACAGGTCTGCCTAAAAAGTGGATCAGACAGCTGCAGCTGATCCAGAACGCTGCTGCCCGTGTCCTCACTAAGACTAAGAAAGTAGAGCACATCACCCCAGTTCTAAAGTCCTTCCACTGGCTCCCTGTATCTCAGAGAATAGACTTTAAAATACTTCTGTTAGTCTATAAATCTCTGAATGGCTTAGCACCTAAATACATCACAGACTTGCTATCAGTGTATCAACCCTCCAGACCACTCAGGTCTTCTGGCTCCAGCCTGCTCTGCAGAACTAGAACCAGAACTAAACATGGAGAAGCAGCATTTAGTTCCTATGCTCCACTTATCTGGAACAAACTTCCAGAAACTGTAAAAGTGCGGAAAGCCTGAGTTCCTTTAAATCAAGACTAAAAACACATTTGTTTAGGATTGCCTTCGACTATTTTAGTTAAACAGTTCAACTAAAACATATTTTCTTTAGTCCAACTGTTTTTAATATTCTTTTTTTGTTTCTGCATTTTTTATTTTATTTTATTTAGATTTTTTTTCCTACTTGCTTTGATTCTGTTTTATCTTCCTATATTTTAATCATGTAAAGCACTTTGCATTGTCTTTGTACTGAATTGTGCTATACAAATACATTTGCCTTGCCTTTTTGAAATTATAGTTGTCATCAAACTTCCTGACAAACAAAACTAAAAAGACAACATTTTTATAAATTTGATTAGATCAATTATTTGCATAAATTCTGATACATTCTGCATTTCTATTTAATCTTTTATACATTTTCTGTTCACTACATGTGTCTGATTGTGTACATCAGGGTTTTCAGGAACAAAAATATCACAGCTATGATGCAGAGGTCTCAAATATGATACACAATTGCTTTAAAGAGTTAGTTTAAACTTTTTCTTGTAAAAGATAAACTCAATCAATCTATTGTTGTAAACAGATGGCAGGTTTGTCTGTCCTTTGCTTGCATAATATCTGTCCTGCTCCATTGTTAAAGACTCTCTGCAGTGTTTGAAATAAACTAATTGAATTTAACAAGTTTCCCCTGTCAGATTAATCCCAAATTTTGTGGCAGCCACTGAAACTTTATGTGAGTTTAAAATCATTTTTTCAAAGGAAAAGTCCAGTCAGCAAGGAATGATCAATGGATCATTATTTATACCTAAAACTAATACGTTTGCAGTGATTTAATGGATTTAGCGTTAATCAGTAAAAAAAAAATGAAAATAATAATATTCATTGCGATCACTGAGTCTGGGGGCGGCCATTTTTACCCAAATATTGTAATATCTTCCTCCTGAAATCTTCCGGCACAGCTAATAGGGAAGGGATAACAATTATTATACCACAGTTTCAAATTAAGGTAGGGAAAAGGATTAGTAATGAAGATATAAATATAAAAAATATAACCGCAGATCCCACATGTTATGAATGCTGGCGTACCAAACTGGAAAAAACTATCTAGAAATAAGTAAAAATGTCTTAAATTAAGTGTATTTACACTTACTTTGAGTAGGTAAAAGATACATTTTGCCAATGGAACAAGACAATTTACACTTAAAATAAGAAAACACAGTTAAATTCTCTTATTTCAAAGTGCATATTATCTATAATCTTATTTTAAGTGTAAAAATACTCATTCCATTGGCAAACTATCTCATTTACCTACTCAAATTAAGGGTGAATACACTTAATTTAAGAAATTTTTACTTATTTCTAGATTGTTTTTGGAGTGAAGATGAAAAAAATGTCAAATAACTCTGCTTAAAATTGAGATAAATATTATATTATAACAAACACAACTGCACAGCCAGACCTGTGCTACAGATTACAAGAAGTGAAGCAACTTTATCTTTAGCCCTTTAAAGCCCAGACCATGAGATAATTGATGGAATATTCTAATCTTTTTGAAATTATAGTTTTTATCAAACTTCCTGACAAACAAAACTAAAAACATAACTTTTTAATAAACTTGATTAGATCAATTAATTGCATAAATTCTGATACATTCTGCATTTCTATATAATCTTTTATACATTTTCCGTTCACTACATGTGTCTGATTGTGTGCGTCAGGGTTTTCAGGAACAAAAATATCACAGCTATGATGCAGAGGTCTCAAATATGATACACTTGGCTTTAAAGAGTTAGTTTAAACTTTTTCTTGTAATAGATAAACTCAATCAATCTATTGTTGTGCACACATGGCAGGTTTGTCTGTCCTTTGCTTGCATAATATCTGTCCTGCTCCATTGTTAAAGACTCTCTGCAGTGTTTGAAATAAACTAATTGAATTTAACAAGTTTCCCCTGTCAGATTAATCCCAAATTTTGTGGCAGCCACTGAAACTTTATGTGAGTTTAAAATCATTTTTCAAAGGAAAAGTCCAGTGAGCAAGGAATGATCAATGGATCATTATTTATACCTAAAACTAATACGTTTGCACTAGACATGCACGATATTGGGATTTTGGCCGATATCCGATATTTTAAAACTCATGTAGCCGATAACCGATATTGATACTGATGTTAAAGCTGGACAAAAATAAGTAGTCATTGAAAATAGCAGTTTTGTTATCCATTTCTGACACTTTGAAAAATAATATACTCAAATATATTTTCATATGCTGATATCAAATAGATTTTTTAAAATGCGGTATCGATCTATTTTACTTTCAAAATCTCGTGAAATTTCATCGTTCTGTTACAAACTCTCGTGATATTTTGCAAATTCTTGTGAAATTTTGTTAGTAAAATAGATCGATACCGCGTCAATATATCAACATATAAAAATTTCGTGAATTTTCGGGGGATTTCGTAGCATAACGATGACATATAGCAATATTTCATTAGTAAAAGAGATTGATATGGTGTTTTTAAATGGCAATATATCAGCATATGAAGATATTGGGATATTTTAATGTATAAATATTTTTCCCTCGTCTTTAGAAGTTTTTAAGTCTGTAAAAAAGAAGTTTTTGAGGAAGAGTAAGAAGTAGTATTTACTTTTTTTTTTTTGACTTTAGAAATTTAGAAGCTGATCAAATATCAGGTTAAATATCGGTGGGGTGGCCGATGTCCGATATTCAGTTTTAAGGCCGATACCGAAAGGGGGCCGATTATATTGTGCATCCCTAGTTTGCAGTGATTTAATGGATTTAGCGGAGTCTGTATGACGTCATCCGCACGCCGGACTGGAGTCGTAACAGGCAGCCCAAGCCACAGGCAGCTACGCCCTACCCCTTCTATTCATTCTAGCTAATCTGAATCGTTCAATTCCATTTGGAGAGCGAGATCATCTGTGGTAGCAGCACTAGACATCTTCCAGGCATGTGAGGAAAACTAGCAGCAGTTCAGCGGACAGGATGAAGGAACGGTAGCCGGCGCACATGAATGACGTCATACACGCGCCGCTTTGTTTTTAATAAATATAAATAAAAAATATATAATCGTGGATATCTGGGGGACAGTGACTCGCCTAAGTTCTGAATGCTGGCGTACAATAAAGTATAAATTATGAACAGTTTAGTTTGTGCCTTCAAGTCGTTGCCCATAGAAAGACGTTACTTGGATATAACCTAACGGAATATCTTCAGAACGGCTCCAAATGACACAAAGCTAATATAGGTGAGTAGAACATGATGTACACTGCAAAAATAATCCAGAAATAAGTAAAAAAATTCTTAAAGTAAGTATAATTACCCTTAATTTGAGCAGGTAAATAAGATGATCTGCCAATGGAATGAGTATTTTTACTCTTAAAATAAGATAATTGGATAAAATGCACTTGAAATAAGACAATAACATTGTTTTTTCTTATTTTAAAAGGAAATAGTCTTGTTCCATCGGCAAAGTGTCTCACTTACCTCCTCAATTCAAGGAAAAATGCACTTATTTTAAGAAAAAAATAACTTATTGAGATTTCTATTTTTTGCAGTGTAATAACATAAAATCAAGGGCCCTATGGAAAAAAAAAAGAACAACAAAAAAGGTGTTCCTCTTTCATAACTTTACATGTTAACTTTTCAATTAGCTTTTACTTTTTTCTTAACTTTTTAACTTTTTTTTCAACTTAATTTACAGTAGCTAATATATAATTCGAGGGCTCATCTAATTGGTCAAATGCCAAAATAGGATGTGCAGCCATGTAGCAGGATCTTAGCGGAATGGCTGGATATAGATCTTGTGCTTCTAGACCTCACTGAGGGACGGGGGGATTTGTAAGGGGTATGCAAGTGATCAAAAACAGTAACTTGCCCTATAAAGATCTATTTGATCATTATAAAACCTAACAGAAATTCCTTAAAACACAGTCTGAGATTGAATATAATTGAATAGAATTATTTGGCTTTAACAGAAATTCATACTCAGGGGAAATTAAAATAAATAGATGGCTAAGGCTGAACATAAATACTCTAAATAGACTGTTAGTTAAAATTCTCTCTCATCTCTTTATCATAATGTGCTTCTGTCAGTCTGAGTAATGTTAATATCCATCATACAGGCTGCGTGCGTGCCGCAGAGCTTTAGTTTAGGACGGCGACACGTTGTAACTCGCTCCTATCCTCTTACATTTTCAGTCAGATGTGCTCCAGCTGAGCGGTACATTTCTCAGCTCCATATCCGATTATTTACAAAGTCCTGGGAGAGAGAGTCATTTTGGAGATTACTGCTCAGACATGTTTGACGTGGCGTTTAAGGGGTGACCTTCAGCTCTCCACTCGGACCGGATGCAGTTTGATTAAAATGGAAGCTGGGATTAGCTCATTTTGCACATATGTGAACATATATGTAGGTAATGAAATGGGACGCTCGCTTGATTGGATGAGATTATGTGTGTTTCATGATATTAAAGCCATTTACAGATAGCTGTATATAATAATTACTGACACATTTCAGTGTGCAGGAACAAAATTACTGCATATATTTGTGGTCAGATTACAGCTAAAGAGATGTTTTTACCAGGAGCGATTCTAGGACCAGAGGTTTAGGGGGGCTGAGCACCCAGAGAGCATTAATTTCACTGTTTTTTACACATATTTTTTAAACTTTTTCAGTGCATTTTGTTAATGACTGCCTCCATTTTTCACTAATGCATCGTATCTGAGACGTGTGCCGACAAGCAAAGCAAGAAGCTTTTAAATCAACAAATTTCGTGAACAATTTTGAATAAGTTTTCCTTAAATGAGTTTTTTCTTTTGTGTGTCAAAAATACTTTCATGATAAATTTAAAATAATCTACTGAATGAAATGTTTTTCTTGCCAGTTTAACAACTGCTGCTATTTTGTCTGTTTTCTTGCCTTGTTTTTCCTGACCTTTCACTCTGCACACACCTTTGCTGCTCTCTACGCCTCTACCTCTTTAATCCAAATAATGATTCCGTCAATTTAGATATTGATATTGAGTTGTGGCTTTAAAGATAACCAAACAAACCAATCTCAGACACATTAGAGCACCTCGTTGGTGAACATTTCACCAACACACCATCAATAGGTGAAGAAATCTGACTGAGAATTTCAGAAAACACCTGAATGCAGCGTTTTCCTCAAAGCGTTTCTTTAGTTAAGGAGCTCCATCAGGCTTGTTTACTTGTTTTTTATTATTTCTGACTAACCAGAACATAATTGAAGAGGTAAAATAACAAACTACTGTATAGTTTTTACAATGTCACATTTACGTTGTTGTTTTGTTTATTTTTTATTGTAAAAGTATTAAAAAACAACTCATATTTTAGGGGTGCTTTGATTCAAATTAGGGTTTCTTCAGCACCGCTAAAAAAAGGTAAAAAACGCCTATAGTTTCACATTTATTCTAGAGTTTGTAAAATGTGCAATTTAAAAACTTTACCTAAGGATGAGTTTCCCGTTCTGCTTCCTCTTCTTCTACCAGTTCTCTTCATCTTCCTCCAACAGCGGCATTAAAGCTGAACCCTGCTGCCAGTTTTTCCTGTCTGCAGCGGCCTGAAAAAAATGAATTGGTTTAATTTTTTTGATGCATTGTATTTTCTACGTTATTCTTCTCACCCGTTCAATTAAAGATGAGGCGGTCCAGTCCTGAGGTGTGAGGGATCCACTTTGAGCGGCTGCTGTTTCCTTTGCCTCTTTTCCTTCTCGCTCCTTAAACAAGCTCTTCAACTACAATCAAAAGCATGTGAGAATTTATTGATCATTTATTGATTAATTATCTACATTTATGACAGATAAAGTATTTTGATCTGATTGAGGCGACCTGAAAATGCAAACATATTTCTATTGGTTGATTAAATCCTAGGCTGATCAGTGATGCAGTGGGAAGCACTGCTGCCTTGCAGCAAGAAGGTTCCACACTGGAAAAACGACCTAGAAATAAGTAAAAAATTCTTAAATAAAGTGTATTTACCCTTAATTTAAGTAGGCAAATGAGATAGTTTGCCAATGAAATTAGTATTTTTACTCTTAAAATAGGATAATTAGATAATATGCACTTAAAATAAGACAATGCAATTGTGTTTTCTTATTTTAAATGTAAATTGTCTTGTTCCATTGGCAAAATGTTTCTCTTACCTCCTCAATCCAAGAACAAATGCAGCTATTTTAAGAAAAAAATGACTTATCTAGATTTTGTTTTTTCCAGTGCAGGTTTAATTCCTGGACCGGGGTCTTTCTGTATGGAATTTGCATGTCTCCCTGAGCATGCTCGGATCTCTCTGGGTACTCTGGCTTCCTCCCACAACCCAAAAACATGACTTTATGCTTAATTGGCCTCTCTAAATTCTCCTTAGCTGTGAGTGTATGCATTAATGGTTGTTTGTGTTCGTTTCCCAGCGATGGACTGGCGACCTGTCCAGGATGGACCCGCCTCTCGCCCGTAGACAGCTGGAGATAGACACCTGCATCCCTTGCGACCCCGCTTTGGATAAGCGTGACGGAAAATGGATGGATTAAATCCTAGCAATCGATTCAGGTTTAAATGGCCACCCCGCCACATTTAGGGTGGGCCATGAAAACTGATTTTGAATTTGTTAGAACATATCAACATTTTTAGAGTAACTGTAGCAGCATATATTGGCTTTACCCGATTCAATAGTGCTAAAACTTTATTGTCTAGAAGAATAAATCCAAACAAGCTTTGGCTTCACTATGAATGTAAAACTGTTAGTGTCTGAATTAGCAGTTGAAAGAGAGCTCCAGCCTAGTATTGCTGATCATATGGCCAATACTATGTTATATAATTCTATTTCATTATGACTGATTGTCAAAAAAGATGAAAAAAAGGCTCTTAATGTAATCCTATGGCTAAATCCCCTGTGGTCTGTGTGTTGCTCTACCTGCTCAGTGACCAGCCTTCTTTGCTGCTCCACCTCAGGATTAAAAGGACAGATGTTTTTTTTCTTCTTGTCTTCAAAAAGGAGTTTCCCATCTTTAGCCTGAAGATAAGACACTTATGATTTACACATTTTTGCATGTAAGGTGTTTTGTACATTTAGGGGCAGAGATATTAAATCCCCTGCTGGGTTTTTGAGATTCTATCAACAACCCCAGAGTCTCTAGATTTATTTTTCTTCTGGTTTATTGCAGGTAGGCAGCTAATAAGGGAAAAATCAGAATAAAAACATAAATATTTGAATCAAAGCAAGACTGAGAACTTTTTTCAGAAACTTGAGCTGGTAGCTCCCATCTAAGGAGAGACCTTGACCCACTCTTCTCCTTAAAATATTCTTTTTTTAAATTGCCTCCTGTCTGGTAGCTAAAGTTTTATCTCACTCTACTGATTTTCCACAGTAGCGAGGTCTGGAGACTAACTAGGCGACTTTATAACTTTAAAGGCACACTATGCAACATTTTTCAGTTAATTAATGTGTTCCATAACGTTTTGGATGATTAAATGAGTCATTTCAGGTTGAACAAAGGTTTTCTCGGCCGCCCTGGTGGTCTGTAGGGGAAATACCGTACTTGCAATTGCAGGAGCACCGACCCGCACCCACAGGCTCAGAAGTCTCGTGAGAGTCAGTCTTGCTTTACGGCGAGAACTGCTACACCCCCCCAGTTAAAAGCATTCTCGTTGCTAGCACAGTGGTGACCTTTGTGCAGTTATGCTACGTTCACGCAGCAAAAGCAGCAAAATCGCGTCTGCTGCTTCATTTTTACTGCTTGTACCAGTTAGTTCTGACGCGTGGCTGAAGCACCTTTGCTGCAAAAGTGTGTCTGACGCGCGTTGGGCGGAGCTCCACTATCCTTTCTCTGCCTTGCTGCTATATTTGCTGTGATCAGTGGGAATAAAGTAGTTTTAATGTGTTTAAGTGAGAAAATACACCTGAAAACGTAATCAGTGCCGTCAGTTCATTCAGATTATCATCCTGCCTTCAATAGGAATCCCTTCATCAGCAGCCTCTGGCCGGGTCGCCTCCTCGCGGTTCACCGCGGCAGCTGGTAGGTGTTTTTCATCTAAATAATCCGAACTGCATATTCTGCCGGCAGATTTCTGCATTTTAAGTTAATTTAGGCGTCAATAGACTGTTTAAGAGGAGAGATCATAGCCTCTGATCATCAGCGCTGTGTCTCTCTCCCTGCGTCAGATGATTAAACGCGCCCGACGCGTTGCTTCAGCTGCTCAGACGCGCTGCGCCTGCTGCTCAAAATGCGCCGCTGGATCTTTTGTTGCGCCTTGACGTGCGTCAACCATTGACTTTGCATGTAAACTCGCTGCTTCTGTCGCGCCAGCTGCGGTGTGAACGCAGCATTTATTCGTTGCGTTCGCCTGTCTGCTAAGCTTAAAACAACCGCGCCTGGCTTGACGGAGAAACCAGGAGAACAGCTGAGCATATTTACGACAGTGCACTTTTACTTTCGCCCTCTGGGGGGAGCCTCGCTGGAAAATCAACACCAGTTGCATAGTATACCTTTAATATTCTTCTTATATGCCCAGCACTTTGTTTCAGTAACGTATCTTTCCCTATTTAAATGCTAATCCTTGATGCATCGACGGATACTTGCAACCTTCTCAAGCGCACTGCTCTAAACACTAGAGCAACACTCCCCAAATACTCTGTTCACTCAATGACATGCAGGACTACTGTAGCTTTAAATGCATTAAAAAGGAATCAAGTATGTAGAAAGTGCTTTTGTTAGTCAGAGAGCGAACATAGATCATCAGCAGATGTTCTGTTGAAACACTTTACTGGGGGAAACTGCTGCCTTTGAGGTTGATATTTATGAAGCATCAGAGGATTCATCTGCTGGGTCTCATCTGATCTTTTTCTGCTTTCTGAAATTAAGCACAAAGACTTATTTTTTATTTAAATCTCTGTTGGGGGAAAAGCATGCATTCCCTTCACAGGAAGTGTCTTATAAGAGCAAGAGCTCATACCATCCTGCTGCATGTGTATGGAGTCATGGTCTGAAGCATCTGTCCAAACATTTCCACTGTTTATCAGAAGCTTTTATATCGAGAGAAAAAGAAAGAATGTTCATTCCAGTTATCCTTTAATTAATTTCCTTTCATTTAGAAATAAAAATGAGATTTCTGTACCTTTTGCTCCAGAGCAGAAATCTTAGTTTGAGCTTCAGTTCTCTCCATCTCTCGTAACTTTTCCATAGTCCTCAGATTGTGCTCTCTAACAAACAAATGTGAATAAAAGTGACTTACTTTAGGAGCATTGCACCTAACAGATTTTATGACACCAGTCTTACTTCTCTCTCACTTCCAGCTTAGTTTCTGTAAGTTTTTCCTTCAGCCTCTGCAGCTCGCTGCTCTGCCTCCAGTCCTGCTAATCATATGATCATGTTCAGGGGCGGATTTACCATTAGGCAAAACTAGGCAGTTGCCTAGTTATCAATACAACTATTCCTTATTTGTGTACATTAATTATGTTTTTTTTTTTGTAATTCAAGTATTTATTGATTTTTTCAATTTTTTAAAACATAAACAAAAAAAAAAAAAAAAAATTACAATAAAAATAAGAAAGAACAAAACAGGTTTAGTCCAAATCCTTGTTTTGCTGCCTTAAAGTCCAAATCAATTTGTAGACATATATATGTGCAAAAACTGCCCCATTGCTGCACATGTTCAGAAAGGTCCAAACAGACAGCAGCAAACCATTTGTAGACAAACGATGCTTTTGTCACTATATTTAGCCACTTTTCAGACCCCTCTAGCGCTTCAATTTCAAAAAAGCTCCTAGCGCCAAATTTAGTGGCTTTTTGTTCTGCTACTGGAGACTTTGGAGACAACATCTAAAAGCAGCGAACTCTGCTCTCCAGAGCAAGTAGATTGGTAACCCCGCCTCCTGCTCTCCTCTATCTTGTCTGCTGTCATGATTCATGCAGCTATTATTTCATCCAAATGAAAAATGGAGAACAGATAAGCAGATCATGGCTTGTCTACAGTGAAAAGAAGGACTGGGTTATTTACTTTGGCCTTTTTGGAAACACAGGAAGGAGCAATCAGCTAAGTGAGCTTAGTGCTTGGAAAAAATCTTTCATTCCTTTAGAGACAGCATGAAAAGTCAGCTGAGTACAAAAGATAGAGAGGAAAACAAGAAGAAAAGGGACAAGAAGAGAGGGACACAACCTAGAACAGATAATGGATGTCTATTCTATTAACATTTCTCTATCTGGAGAATGGGGCTGTTTTATGTGTTGTCTTCTAAATTCAGAGGGCCCCCTGCCTGTCTTTGCCTAGGGCCCCAAATGTCCTAAATCCGCCCCTGATCATGTTAACACATACATTCTAATATTTCAAAATTAAACCTGTAATTGATAGAGAAATATGTTGATACCAGGGGGGGTTGCCGTGGTTACATGGGGAGTCTGATGGAGCCTGATGCGTTACTGATGAGAAGCTGATAACAGAAAACAGAGCAAAAGGTTAGAGTTTTATTCAGAGTATTTTCCAAACATCCGTTCTGTGAAAATCTGCTAAAAATCCACTCACTCTGTCTGTGTGTTGTTATCAACAGTCTGCACCAACTCACTACCTGAAAACATTTATCCACAAGTGCAGATTCTTTAAAGTTTCTGCAAATGTTCAAGCATTCCAAAATGATTTTAAAAGTTTTCATGCCTCGATTAAGTTACTGGAGAACAACAAGGCCTTAAAGTTTACAGACTTGATAGCAATATACTTTAGCTAAACCCCTGTGTTTGTTTTTTATTTAAATTTAAATTTTCTCATTCTTTTATATTGTTTCTTTTTCTGAAAGAAAACTGTTATGGATGGCATATGTTTGTTTAATTGCATGTTTCTGCTTTTCTGAAACTGTTTTTTTGGATTTATGAAAATAAAACTTAAAAAAAAAAGAAAAGAAAAAAAATAAGGGAAAAAAAACAACTACCTGAATGCAAAAGCTCAGTGCACTTTAACGCCCCCTTGTGTTCAAAGAATTAACTACATTTTCTTCTGGGTTTGTTAAAGCTTGTAAAGATGGTTAATTTCACTCTCTGATCTCTATTTATTCACTGGATTGCTGATTATGTGGATTTTCTTGGTCAGTTCATCCACTGACTGTGAAATTAGCCGTGGAGCGTCTTCCCACAGCTGGAAAACTGCTTGTTTTTGCAGCTATATGCTGTACATGTAGGCATTTTTACTGCATGTCTCTGTGGGAGTGGGGAGTACCAGCATGGCGGATGGTGGCTTCACTTTTTTCAGGCATTCAGGAATCCAGTGAATAAATAAAAATCAGTGGTTCCACTTAGATTTATTTTTTAGCTTTTTTTTATTATTATTTTTACCTTTTTCCTGTTTCCAGGCGTCAGACACGGACCTCAGTAAGGACTCTGAATCTCTCTGTGAAAATGAAAAAAATATTCTAAACTTGCTGTGAAAATACAGAATTTTAGTTTTTATCATAAATTAATTACAGATTAAATCCCCTTGGAATATAAAATACTTACATCTCTCCTAAAAGAGAAATACACCTTTTTACATTCAAATTAAAGCAATTTAAACATTTTGTCCTGCTAAGGTGAATAAATCTCTGGTTCTTAAAAGGTTTGAAAATTCAACTAATATTAGAGTCAGACTATCAGAAAAGTCTGTTTTTGTTTTGCAGCGTTGACAGTCATAAAGGACACGATTAAAGTCTTTAAGAGAAGCAATAATGATATAGATTTTTAAGAAAAGCTGTTTCACAGAATTGATCACAATATTTTTAGCCAACATTTTTCAGATGTTATCAGACAGTTTGCCAATTATCTGAGAGGAAAGAAAAGAAAAATGGCATCTCTCAAGGTTGTGTGTTGATATCAGTAATTATTATAATTTATAAAAACAATCTTTGACAAAACATTTAGAACTCAGCATTTAATTTATAACCAGATACCCTCATTAATCTACATTTGATAAACTTGAAATCATATCTATTTTTATTATTCCTTTTTTAATCTTTACAGTTCCAGCTTTAAACTCATTAATTGTAGGTAAAAAAAAAAACAAGCACTTTTAGTAACTTTGTTGGTTATAAGGAGGTACGGATCTTTAATTTTTCCTCACCGGAAAAAGGATTTTGTTGTACTTATATTTTTGTTTAATCAGCGACTCATTTTTATTTTTTTCTTTCTGTTTTTGTTTTCAAGCAAATAAATATTTTCTCTTTCAAAGTGATAAAAAAAAATCACCCGGCACCAATTCCTAAATATTTCTGAATAAAAAAACAATATGCATCCTGTTTTTATGAATCTGACATTAAAGGAATAGTACACCCAAAACATGATTAGCCTTCATTTTCTACTCACCCCCATGCTGAACAACACTCTGGAGTACTTTTTTGATATCTCAAATGCATCTGGAGATCTGGGAGGCTTCTTGCTGTCTGCTGACATTCAAATAATGGAGGTCTATGGCGCCCGAGACAGAAAGGTCCATAAAAGTCCACAAAAAACGTGTCAATATTCCTCCATACTGCTCGTCCAATGTATTCCAAGTGTCCTGAGTGGGTAGCGTCCATAATTTACTCAAAAAGAAGTCATTTAGAATGTTTTTAGAGCATAAACAGTAGTCTATAGGATTTCCTGAAAGCGCGTTCACGAGTCTACGGAAACCGCGGCAGACCAAACCAGATGAAAGTGCGCATTCAGCTTGGCAAAGAACTCATGCTCTTCCTCAACACTGAAGTCCTCAGACATTTTTCTTTCGTTGTTTCTTTCTTTGCACAGGTAAACAGCACATTTCTTCTTCTACGCTTGCATTATCGGCAGAGCAGACGCTGAATGCGCACTTTCATCTGGTTTGGTCTGCCGCGGTTTCCGTAGCTTTCAGGAAATCCTATACACTACTGTTTATGCTCTAAAAACATTCTAAATGACTTTGTTTCGAGTAAATTCTGGACGCTACCCACTCAGGACACTTGGAATACATTGGACGAGCAGTATGGAGGAATATTGACACGTTTTTTGTGGACTTTTATGGACCTTTCTGTCTCGGGCGCCATAGACCTCCATTATTTGAATGTCAGCAGACAGCAAGAAGCCTCCCAGATCTCCAGGTGCATTTGAGATATCAAAAAAGTACTCCAGAGTGTTGTTCAGCATGGGGGTGAGTAGAAAATGAAGGCTAATCATGTTTTGGGTGTACTATTCCTTTAAAACTTTGTTAAGGTCCTCTGGGTAAAGGACTACAGTGTGAGATGTAGAAGCACGCGCTGATATGGGTTACAAAGCTTTAATTTTCTACTTTAACAATTATTAACAAAAGCAAATAGGAGAGAAAACTAATACAGAACAAAACTATGAATCAAGCCAGGTTTTATTTTTCAGACAGTTTTAAATGTGTGGTTTCCTTACTTTATTCATTGTGTCCTTTTTCCTGAGTTCTTCTAACTCAGCTTGTGTGGACTGAAGCATCAAGGCAGCATTTTGCCATTTTTCCATCCAATGTGAAGCCGTTTCCTCCAGTTGTTTGATGCAAAGGGTTTTCTTTTCATCATTTTCCTCCTGCAGTCGCAGCATCGTTTCCTTCTCTCTAAGCCTTTCTTCTAAACAGAGAACCTGATTCTGCAGATTTTCTAATTCCAGATTTTCTTCAGATGTACTGTAAAATAAATGTAGTAGTTTTTAACATTGTTACGAAGGTATTACTTGAATCTGATATTCACACAGTGAGGAGTTAACCTATCTACCATCTTACCTGTGCGGCAGGTTGCTTTTGTTTGTCTCATTTAAAGCTGTACATCCACTTTGGTTTTTTTTACTCAGGAGCTCCTTCTTTTTTCTGATCAGCTTAGAGCGCTTTTCTTCTGGATCTGTGATCTGTCTCGAAGTTCTGATTCTCTCCTCATTTAGCTCCTGCTGCTGAAGTTGTGTCGAGGCCAGATGTTTCATGATCACTTCAAGTTCTTGTTTCATGTTTTCTTTAACCTGCTCCAAAGACAAAGCAGTTTAGCAAAGAAATCATCCATCCAGTTTTCATCACCCTTATCCCAGCTGGAGTTGCGAGGGGTGCTGGTGCCTATCTCCAGCTTCCTATGGGTGAGAGGCGGGGTCCACCCTCTCCAGTCCATCGCAGGGCAACACAGAGACAAACAGGACAAACAATCATTCACATTCACACCTAAGGAGGATTTAGAGAAGCCAATTAACCTAACAGTCATGTTTTTGGACTGCGGGAGGAAGCCGGAGTACCCGGAGAGAACCCACACATGCTCAGGGAGAACATGCATATGTAACATGTTAGAAAGAAAATTAATTCCATCAAAAATCCTTCATCTTATATTTTTATTAATGTATTCTCTTTCGGCTTTATCTTCAAATTATTATTTTAAAGAACAATAATCTGTATAATAGTTTTGGGAACGTTTAGTTTTACTTTTTAGGTTATAACCAATGACATCTCTCAGGATTAGGTGGTGTTGGTTTGAGGACCCAAATGCAGAGACGAGTTTGCTTGAGATGAATTTGAAGTGGTTTAATTAAAGTTCACAGGCACGGAGGCAGGAGTCAAAAAATCCAACAAAAGCTCAAGAACCAGATTCTTGGAGACATCAAGGGAAAACCAAAAATCAAATAACCAGGAAGAGAAGAAGCAGGCAGACAGACGATTGTTCAGAGGTTGAAGAGAAGTAAGACGAGGATCCACCAAACAGGAACTGAAGAGGGAGGGTTTTTAAAGGGGACAGAGACAAAGAGAGGGCTAATGAGGGAACTGAACACAGGTGAGAGCTGAACAGAGAACAGAGCAAGAGAAAGAGGACACAAGAGGGCAGCAGAGGATAACAAATGAAAAGCTGGAAGACAGGAACTAATAAGAAAACATCAACAAAATAATAATCAAATAACTAGGAATAAAGAAACATGGTGAAAAGAAAACTAAACACTAGAAATCAAGGAGCAAAAGAAAAACCTTCCTCCTTCACCACACTGTTCATTACTGCAATGGAGGAAGGTGAGTTTTCATGGAGCTTTTTTTTTGTTTTGTTTAATTGATGTAAAAGGAAAAATGTTTAGCCGTTTTTAAGCTAACGTGTTTGTGGGTTGTTTAGTTAAACATGGAATGATTTTTATTGAGTGAAAGGGTTCTTGTTGTTGCAGCATTTCTGTGAACAAGCTTTTTCCCACGCAATGCTATATTTTTATGCACTCGCTTTGTCACAGCAGGTGGATTGATGTCGGCTGGATGTTTTTATTTGCTGCTGAATAGTTTTGTTTCAGTCTTTGCAGAATAAATATGCCATTTATTGGCCGACTTGGAGTAATTGAAAGGTTCATCATTACACAATGCGGAGGCCGGTTACATATACTCCATGCAGAAAAGGCTCAGGCCCAGAATCGAACCCAGAACCTTCTTGCAGTGCTACCCTCCATGACACTGAGCAGAGCAAATAAACCAGAGACTCTGGATTAGTGAGGACTTCAGGGATCTCAAAAGACGGTGGATGTTGTGTGGTTCTGTTCAGTTGCACCTCCTGGTCCTGGATTCTATGCAAGATGATTCTTTTAATTAATAATTTTCTGCACCTTAAATGCTTTACAAGCATGCTTAGTGTGATTGCATTCTAGACAATCAGTCGATGCAATCAGCTTAGATAGAAAACTTGTCAGGATCCCAGTTTTGTGTTTGTCTGTCTTGTCTTTTGTGTTTCTCCCTTCCACCACCAGGAGGCGCCTGGCTCCGGTTCGCCTCCTCGCACACCTGCAAGCTGTTGCCTCATCACCGGACTACTCTTAAGCTGCTGGTTGCCACTACTTCGATGCCAGAGTGTTTGCCAGTTTGGGGTACTCTAGCCAAGCCTTGTTTATGCTCAGTCTAATCTGAGTTTTTGCATTTTGAGTTTTTGTTCTCTAGCCAAGCTGAGATCACATTGAGTTTTTGTTGAGCGCTTGTTTCTTCTTGAGACTAAACTTTTTGTTCTTTGCCTTTCGGCAGGAAGCCTTCCTGCAAACTGGAACTTTTTCGGTGCTGAGATCACTTAGCCTCTAGAGACCATCCTGATCTCGTGAGCTTTCAAGGTTTCACTCACTAATCAGTCTGGAGACTCTCCGTTGAAGAAAATTTGGAGCCGTTCACCAAACAAACGTCCAATCAGCGTTGGCTTTGAGGCGGGTTGAGGTGTGACGCAACGAGAAGCGCGACAGTTCAGTCTAAAGAACATGGCGGCTTCAGCCGATGAAACTAGCGTTAGCGTGGCTATCGAGCAAGTTTTATCGGAATTACAGAGTATTTCTTCACTGAAAGAAGAGCAAAACACTGCTCTGGAGGCTTTCCTCAGAGGAAAAGATGTTTTTGCTCTTCTCCCGACTGGTTTCGGCAAGAGTAGCCTGACTTGTGGTTGTGTTTTCGTTGTCGTTCTGTCAGTACGTCATATGCTTTGCTGATCTGATTGGTTTATTTGGCCCTTCTATCACCAACATAGGCCAATCAGCTAACCAGTATTTTCGCCCCTTCCCAAAATTACTTCAACTGAAGGTTTCCAGATGGATATGCGGAGCAAATCCATCTGGCGGAGTCAGGTTAGAGATCAGTCTCTGAGTAAGGAAATCATCTTCACCACGACTCCTTCAATACCACAGGAAAACTGAGTTGCAACCAGCGGCTGCATCATTCCACTCCGTCTGAGTTCTGGGTAAACCCTGTTCCGCCCTCCACCGAATCAAACAAACTCTGGAAGACCAACACACAGGCTGGAGTCTACGTGTCTCTTCTTCTCCGGAAACGTGAGTGGCAACAAATCCTCTCCTTCAAGATTAACAACTCCAATTTCCCACTGAGCCTGAATCTAACAGTCCGTCTTCCCCTCGTCTTCCAGTTCCCGGCCGAGCAGAGTTCGGAGGAACTCTGCACCAAACTCAAAATACTCTTCAATAAAACCCGTTGAACTTTTACTGTGTCTCTCTGTTTGGCTTCACTGCGTATGTGGGTGAGCTTTAGATAAAATCATGACAAACCTTTGAATCAATCCGACTGGATGATCTGGTGAACTGTAAAGTGCCTTGAGATGACATGATGTGAATTGGAGCTATAGTATATAATCTGAATTAAATATTAAGCATGTCAGTTTCAGACTCAGGCTGAATGTTGTTGAGGTGAAGCTGTTCAACTTTACTGCAGACAAGCTTGGCTAATCTTGCTGTTGGCTTTTCTCAGCTGTTTCTGAAGCTCAGAGTCCCTGTGTCGCATCAATCACTCTCTCTTTTTCATCTCCTGTTTGATTAACAAGATATGAGAGGGGCTAGGTACTAATGACATACCATTGGGATTATTTTTGGGCTTTTTTATCGTACCTCTACAGAAGTCTGAAGATCCTTCACTGCTTTGTCTCGTTCTTCTTGAAGAGTTGTGGCCTTTGCCTCAGCTTCTCTTAGGGCCTTCCTTAGGAAGCCAACCTCAGCTGCAAGATTGCTCTTCTCCTGTATTCAAAGCAGAATTTAAATGCAGAAATATGCTCTAACACATATGCTTTCAACACAAGGCCTAGCACCTGTTTCTGCACGTCTCCTGGAGTCTTTAGGGATTCGCTGTGTAACGCTGGAGCTGGAAGACGAGTCCAATGATCTTCACTTACATTCTCAAAATTAGACCTCATGTGCTGCAGCTCATTTTCCAGCTTTAAGGCTCTTCAAAGAAAAATAAATTATGAAAATCCTGAACTACCATTTACATGTGCTTTGCCACTGCTACCTTTCTTTGAGGTCTCCATGGTGTCGACTCCAGTCCAGTTGTTGTAATTCACCTGCATCCTGTCCGACACCACTCATTGATTTGGATAGCAGCTGCATGACACAGACGTATATGTCAAAGTACAAATGTAACATTTGACCAAACCCTGAATGACTTTTGATTTTTTAAAACATTTAAATCCCTGTACCATTTGTTCGATGTCGAGCATCTGTGCCATTCTTCTGTTGCTCCTCATCCAGTCCTGCTTCGTGTGCAGCCGTTCATGAGCATCCTGAAGCCATGGCCTCCCTTCTGCTGGTCTGAAGCTCCTTTCATTTCGACCTGCCCATAAGTCTGTCTTTAATGGTGAAAACCTTCTAGGACTCTCAGACTCCAGATGGTAGATTGACTGCCACCTCCTCAGCCCTGGATGGATGAAGCCATCAGCTCTGCAAGTGTGGAGAGACACAAATCGTTCAAAGTAACTCACCTTAAACCAGGCCTGAAATACACCTTCGGACCTTAATGGCAATCCTGATACGGATGATGTGATTACATTCATTCAATGGGGGAAAAAATCTATATATTAGTACCACTCATTTCTGAACCCCAGCTGTTTATATTTTTTAAAACAATTCACAAGGTTGCAGCATAAAGGAAAATGTTTTTTATGCACAAGATGTCTATAGTTTTTAGGTCTGGGGAAAGAATGAAGAAATGTTGACTTCCTTTCTTTGTTGATTAGACCATATAAGTTGGATAATTATTCTAATGAATGTTGTTTTGTTCCCCCCCCCCCCCCCCCCCCCCCACAGCTTTTATTCTCATCAAACTGTCACAAGTGCAGAGCAACGAAATTCACTCTCTGCATTTAACTCCTCCCCCTGGGGAGCAGTGGGCTGCCATCGTGTGGCGCCCAAGGAGCGTGGGGTTAAGTCTGTGGGAGTGGGGCACGAACTAAGAACTCATATATATATATATATATATGGAGAGAGGGAAAGAGGGAGAATAGAATAGAAAATCCCTTTCTTGTCCTATAATGGGTAAATTGTGGTGTTACAGCAGCAGCAAAAGGTTATAGCAGAAGTGGTCACTTCACATTCAGCAGAATGTGGACCTTAGAAAAGTGAATAAAAATAACAGAAAAAGCTGACAGAGTTAAGAAAATAAACAAAAAATGTACAGTACTGTATAATGTTTTCAGAGATGGCAAAAGTACTCACTTTCTGTACTTGAGTAAAAGTACAGATACTTGTGTTAAAAAATACTCTGGTAAAAGTGGAAGTACTGATTAAACTTCTTTACTCAAGTAAAAGTAACAAAGTACAGGCTTGTAAATTTACTTAAAGTATAAAAGTAAAAGTAGAAACCACTTTTTTCATGCCGTTGCCTACATTTTAAATGGATGTCTGCCAATAGGCTAGATCTCCGTTGTGTTCATTTTCAATCATCTCGTCGTCCATGCTACTATGCTAACGCCACCGCCACCAAGCTGCAATGATTTGCCGCCAATGAATACCGCCGAATCTGTCGATTCATCTTGTAGTGGTGCGTCAAATGCAACGTAGATTCCCGTCCAATTAGATTGAATTTGGTATTGATGACGTGAAAAATAATAACGGTAACTCCATTGAAATGATTCAAAACTAAAGTAAAGAGCCAATTTTTTTTTAAATGTAAGGAGTAGAAAGTACAGATATTTGTGTAAAAATGTTAGGAGTAGAAGTAAAAAGTCGCCATCAAAATAAGTAGTAAAGTAAAGTAAAAATATCAGAAAAATCTACTTGAGTACAGTAACGAAGTATTTGTACTTCGTTACTTCCCATCTCTGAATGTTTTACAATATAAATACTGTGTATCTGGAGAACAAATAATTCATTAAACAGTTGTGGACATTTTTACAGTAATGGATATTTGAAAAAAGCAGCAACAACAGATATGTGCAAAAATTAAAGCAGGATGTTAAAAACTGACTAAGGTAAAAACTGCAAAATCAGCATGAATGGAAAAACTTATTGATGTTGTTGGGAACAGTGGTGGTTCTAGAGTCTTCCCGCTGCTGGGAGGAAGGATCTGTGATAACGCTCACTGGTGCATTTAGGGTGCAGCAGTCTGTCACTGAATATATTCTTTGTTTTTTTTTTACTTATCCCTCTTTCATCTTAGGACAGATGTGTGATGCTGACTAACCTTTATCGAGGTATATCCTGACTGATGTATTTGGCTCCAGTTAAATTCCCAGCAGAGTTTATAAAATAACCTGCTAGTAGATGATTGGGTTATTTAGACCCGATGATCCAAAAAAGCGCGGAAAAAACATACCTGCACATGTATGATGGTAGTTTCACATTGAGGAAGAAGGTGAGGCAAGTTTATTTGCATATCACAATTCAGTACAAAGACAATTCAAAGTGCTTACTTCAATTAAATAATAAAATAGAAGAAAAATAAAAGCAGAATAAAAACAAATACATTTTTAAAACAAAACTATTTGACCACAAAAAAGCAGAATAAAAGGAAGTAAAAAGACATGATAAAAGCAGGTAGAGAAAAAAATAAACCAGCTTGATCACAACCTTAAAAGGAAATCATAAGTGGGCCAGTAGTTGAGTGATTTTTATTTTTTTTGAAATATTTCTTCATGCTTCTAAATATAGCTCTGGTTGTAGAATATGGCAAGTTTATGTATAGGTTGCTTTATGTTTTATAAAGATTGACAAATATCTTTCTATCTGAAAGAAAACCAAAGAGAAAAGTGCCTTCATCTCATGTATTTATATTTATACTTCAACAATAGGAAGAGAAACTAAATGTCACTCAACACTCTTTGTTTGTGACAAAAAAAAATCTTCTTTTACATTTATTTTATAAGAAATGTTCAGGGTAACAAACTCAGTGTTGCATGACGATTATAATACAACTGCATTGCAGTAATGTTAGCACCTTCAATAATGTATTCTTTATCTATAGGTTTTATTGTTAGACCAGGTGACTGCTATAAAGTCACATTTATTTATTTTTCAGGCTTTAAACCTCTTCATCAGGTTGCATGTTGTGACTCCTATCTCTTTAAAACCATAAGAGTTGTTCAGTTACCTTGAGCTGGATTTGTACAGAGACCCTGATCCAGAGACACTTTCCAAACCACACCATGCTGAAGACTAAAAAGTACAAAAATAAAATGATTGCTTTTAAAACGTTTTCTTTTGGCCAAAATATAAAGGAAAAATATTCCTAAACAGTCCTAACCTGGGTTGCGAAGTCAGATCTGGAGTCCAACATGTCTAGATCCATGAGAGAAAAATTCATATTGATGGAAGATATTAATGACAAAACATCCTGCAGCATCTCCCAAGGTCCGTGTTGTCAGTCCCATATGTGAGGAAGGAACAGATCACCACTCCTGCCTATATTTATGCGACATGCTTTCACACAAAGCTGTTATCTCGATGTGAGTAACTATTATTGAGTCATGTCTCCAGATATTTCCATGTTTACGTGATAGGAAACACATGCTCACCCCCTACAGGACTTTCTAAACATACTAGGTTTTTATCAATGCATAACTTCCATCCATCCATTTTCCAATCACGCCATCCTGCTTATAGGCTGGTGTTTATCTCCAGGTGTCTTGTGCGAGAGGCAGGGTCCACCCTGAACAGGTGGACAGGTCGCCAGTCCATCGCAGGGCAAAACAAAGACAAACAACCATTCACACAAACACTCACACCCAAGGAGAATTTAGAGTTAACCTATTTTGGACTGTGCCGGAGTACCCGGAGAGTATCCACGCATGCACAGGGAGAACATGACAGACCCCAGGCCCAGAATCAGATCTTAAACCTTCTTGCTGCAAGGCAGCAGTGCTACCCACTAAGCAGCCCTCTCAAAGCATATGTAATTCTAAAAGAAAATACAATTTGGTTAAAGAAAACTTTGGATTTTAATGAACAGGACATTGAGAAATTCTCTCCTGTTCAGTGTCATGGCTGAAACTTTTCTATTTCTGACCTACGCACAACTTTGACACCAGCTTCCTTGTAACACCCTTCCAGAGTACCCATGGTGACCTCAGTACACAAAAGCAAGCTGTATGAGAGTGTGATTGCCCCGTAGTATATTTCTGAAACATCAATAATTATTATTTTTTTTTAGATTAAATACTTTCTACACTAAATGACTGCTGTAAGCACCAAGGAAAGAAGCTCTTTATATAAAATCTTCATTTAGGACATTTGTTTTTAAATATTACGGATAAGGATTGTGATGAACTGTCTCTAAGGATGTCAATATTCTCCAGGTTAATGTGAAATGTTGCATCCTTGTGACTAAAACAAAGTTGTTTTTGGTCATGTTAGTAGGCTAGTATGTAAAAGCACAGCTCCTCTTTTTAAAAAAAACCTGTGGTGTTTTGATAACCTATTAGTAATCCCGCTGTTAGAGGTAGGAATAACCAATAAAAAAATAATTAAGAAATAAACAGGGAACCAAATCAAAATGTATTTGTCTGTAATGTCATTCTAAAATAAGTAATCTGATATAATCCAATTTGTTGTTAACATCAAAAAATTATCTGAGAAAAGCATCATACAGTAAAAAAATAAACAAAACAAAAAAAAGTTAAAATCTTAAAGTGATTCTGTTGCCAAGGAGAAATTTTTTTTACGCGTCTTATTTTGAAAAGCCACATTTTCCCGGAAACAGGAAACTAGCAGCAACAGCCGTTTAAAAACAGAGAGGCTACATTTAAAGAGCTATATTCTTCGCCTTTATATGTATAACTTATTACACTGTGCTGTCCTAAGAAGTCCAGCTTGATTTAACATTCAAAGGGTATGAGACCTTGTCTTTAAAGTTTGTGTTTTATAACCGGAATGAGCTGTAGAATGACCTAGCTTGTTACTAGGCCGTAGCTAATGCTAAAATTTAGCTTCAACGAGTGGATAGTTCGGTATTCCTACGAGTTGAAAAAAAAACTTATTTAATAAATTCTGAGGTTTCTGTTGTAAATATTTAACTGTGTGTTTTTAATTCAAATCTATGTGTTTCAGATAATGGCCTCTGACTGGTTAGGTAGTTTGGTGTCTCTTAACTGTGGACCAACGTTGGGAGTTTATCAAGGAGAGGTGTCATCTGTGGATCAGTCCAGCCAGACCATTTCTTTAAGGCAACCTTTTCACAACGGAGTCAAGTGTCCCGTTCCTGAGGTCACATTCAGGTAAAATTCATTGGTTTTCTTTAAGCTGTAACTTTTCCCACATGGCTTTTTTTTCATCAACCCCTGATGCACACGATCGAAATTAAAGGAATCTCTTTGTCTTTTTCCATTTTCTTAACTGTTATTTATTTATTTTAGCATTTAATCTCGTTGTCCAGCTTTTAACGACCCCCCCCCCCCCCCCCTAAAAAAAATAAAATAAAAGTGAAAAATAGTAACATTTAAGGGGTTAAAGTGTCAACTTCTGTCCGATTCAGTCGCAAATCTGCATTTCTGGTTTAAACTTTTGCAGTGTTCACCATTATTGCATTATTATATTTTTCTTTTATCACTGAAATGCAGCACAGTTTTATTCTTTGTTCTAAGTTCTCAGTGCTTTGTTTACTAATTCCTGTACTAAAGCACCATCTGTTGGAATAAGGATGTAATATCATTATGATTACATTTAGATGCCCTTTAAATCCGTAGGGAAATCATATTTAAATGTCAAATCATTCTGGCTTGAACGTGTATATAAATATACTCTTTACTAGAATATATTGTCCCAAAATGTGGAAAATTTCTATTTAAAAAAATAAAAAATCCTGTCTTAAAAACAGTTTTTTTGTTATCTTCTAGGGCTGGGCGATATAGAAAAAAAGCTTATCGATAAAAGAAAATGCATATTGATCGATATCGATAATTACTGAAAAGATTTGAAACCATATTTTATGTGCAGCTCTGCCTGGACTTTTTATAATATTGCTAAATAATTTAATTTAAATAAAAAACACAAACAGAGACTTTGAATTAAATCTTTATTTAACCAACTTTTTTAACCACAACAGAATTGTTTTAAAGAAAAATAACTTAAGAGACCTGAGTTATGTTATTAAATACTGACAAAGAATAAACTAAAGTGACCAGAAAAGTGACCAAAATAAAAATAACAAATAAATAAATGCCCCCCCACCGCCGCCCCCGTTTCCTGCTTTAACCTGAGTTATTACTTTGAAGTTTCTGGCCCCTCAGCATTTTTATCTCAATTGTTAGAACTACGTGGGAAACTGCCAAGAACTGAAAATATATATATATTTTCCCGAAATTCCCGAAGATTCCTCGGAGGAGAGCCGCGTCGGGGATTACACAGCTCGTACTCCAGCGGGTGTGAGCGGCCGAGATGAAAAAAAAAAAAAAAAAAAGTTGGTTGTGTTATCAGACTGGTTTTCACTGGTTCCCGACACATTTTCCAGATGACTGTGGTTTGTTTTTGGTCCGACTTGCCATGACCGAAATACTGCCAGACTGCCGAACTACAAAAAACCTTTCTTTGAAACAGTTTCCTCCGCCTCTCCTTGCTGCGACATCTTCATGTGCTCTGTGTTGTGGTTTGAGAGGGCGGCGCTTGGTGACGGCGTGCCTGGGTCCGCGATTGTGATAGTTTGGGAGGAAGCAGTGACTAGCATAAACCTACATGCTAGGCTACAATGAGAAGGAAGGGAAAACTGCGTTTCTTTTTTATCGAACTTTTTTCGACCCTCTTTTTTTCTATTGCGCCACACGTTTATCGATCGATATATATCGTTATTGAATTATCGCCCAGCCCTATTATCTTCTGCAGGCCAGTTAGTTCTACGTCAGCCTGAACACCTAAATTCGGCCAATCATATATCAACGGTCATCTGTCAATCAAATTTTTTTGGTCATAGCATCTTGATTCATATTTTGCAGCTAATATACGCAACGGTTGAAATCAGAATCCTTTCCCATTGAGTTGCGTCCCAGTGTTCACGGGGATGGACGTCTGTGTCTTCTGCAGGCGTAGAGCTAACAGAACTGGCAGCGTTGCGAGGCAAGGGCTCAAACATGTACGGCTGGAAGCCTTCTACACCAAACCAAGCTTCTGCTGCCCTGGCGTCCTCTTCCACAACATCTTCGTCCCCGCTTTCCTCCTCTAAATAAAAAATGGATGACGGAGGAGACTCATCCACGACCTCCGACACTAAACTCTCCTCCTCTTGCATGTTTCCGCTGTCCATAGCGTTCCTTGACAGCGTCGTTTCTAAGTCACCAATTTAGTGCTACTTGGTCCCAATGGAATTTCCCATTGGGACCAAGTAGCACTACGTTGCTACAACCAAAAAGCTTGTGAACCATCCTCCACAAGAATACCACCCCTTTGATAATCGACCAATCACATTGACTTTATTCACTGGGCACCACTCGGAAGAATTCGGAACTGCAACCGTTGGAACAGCCATTTCCCTACAACTTTAAGATTTCTTCCTAGTTCCTGTTTAAAATCAGTTGGTTGTGTTTTTGCTTGTTACTCAAGAGCTCCTTTGCTTTTTTTCTTACAGTGCCATTGATATAAAGGAGCTAAAGATTCTAGACATCAGAAATGGGAATACCAGGACCACCTCCAGTACAGTTGCAAAGGGAAGCACTGTACCAGTTGCAGTCCCAAAAGGGGATCCCAGATCTGTGGAGATGAACTCTCCCCAGCAGTGCTCTAAAAGTTATGGAGAACGTCATCTGGATGCACTAGGTCAACCCAAAGGCTTTCGGCGAAGACATAACTCTTGTAAGTTTTTATTCATTTGGCTGAAGGGCATTTTTTTCTGAGGATTGTTGTTTTGTGATGCTGATTGGTGTTTTTATATCACTGTCAGGGTCATCTACCAGTCGAGGGCCAAACCAAGCAACGCCAAAAAAGAATGGGGTAAAGAACGGGCAGATGAAAAATAGAGACGACGAGTGCTTTGGCGACGGCATGGCTGATGGGCTTGATACAGACTTTGACTTTGAAGGAAACCTGGCATTGTTTGACAAAGCTGCAGTTTTCTCAGAGATCGACACGACCGAGCGACGTAACGGTGCAAGGTCACGTGGCACGCCTCAGGATCAGACGCCCACGCGGTACCGCCATGATGAAAATATCCTGGAGGGCAAACCTATTGTTTACAGACAGATTGTGGTGCCACAGCCTGGACCCAAAGAATACTGCACTGGTAAGTGTAGCATTGCGATGACCACATTGCCAGCGTTTGATGTTAAATTGAGCTACAGTAGTTTATACTTGCTTTTCTTTATGTCATGCAGACTCTGGACTTGTTGTTCCGAGTATTTCCTATGAGCTTCACAAGCGTCTTTTGTCTGCTGCTGAGCGCTACGGTCTGACGCTGGAGCGGAGACTTGAGATGACTGGAGTGTGTGCTAGCCAGATGACGCTTACGTTGTTAGGAGGACCCAACAGGTACGAATATTCGTCTTGAGGAAGCAGATAATACTATGTTTCACTTTAATTTGGAATCTAAAATAATTGGATTGGAGGTATGAAGAACAGTCCATAGTGCTTTTTGGTTTTACAGGTTGAAAAGCTTCTGCTTCTTTCTTTTTTGCTTGTCTTTTTTGTCAAAAGAATGACAAAAAAGAAAATGTATTGTAAATTAAGTATTTGAGTTTGATTGAGTATGAAAAATTTCTCTAATCTCAAAGTTAGAAAATATGGATTTCTAAACCAGGAATGACTTAAAGGTCATTGCTACAACTTTTTCATCATAATGATGAAAAGTATTAATTTTACCAAGGAAAATACACTATATAAATAATTGTTTTATAAATGTTGACAGTTCTAAAATATATGAACATTAACCTTTTATTTGTGTCACTTACGGGCCAGGAGGAGTTAACCTTTAGTGATTAAGCTGGTGAAGAACCTCAGTCATCCAGATCATAGTCATTTAAAAAAAAATGGGGAAAAAACAACAATCCACTGGAATTTGTTTCCAAGTTTGAAGATGTTTTGCTTCCCCTTCCAGGAAGCATTTTTGATTCAAAATGTCAGAAATGGCGCTCAAACCCCTAAATCCCTCCATCACTATATAGAGCAGGGACTATATAGTGGAGTTTATGGTGAACTTGGATAACCGACTGCTCGGATAGATGATCACTACTTTTAGCTCCCCATTGGTCACTTAATTCTGTCCCCCCCGCACTGTGCCTGCGTCATCTTTGCTATTTGTCACTGCTGTCTCTATCTGATCGTGGGCCGCTGTCACAACGAATCTTTGCAAGGAGAGCCATCGCAAAGCAATCTGCGACATATCTCCTCGTCTAGTGACTATCATTGATCACTAATTTTCAAGGTGCATTGTGGGCAATTTAGAATTTAGACATAAAAAATGTTCAGACACTCATCTGAATTGGCGTAACCTCTATATAGTGAACTATATAGGGATTAATAGGGGTGTAAATCACACCCATCATGGCGATTCGATTCAGTATAAATTTCCTGACCGAACGATTTGATTATTTATGATACTCAAGAATATATCACAATATTATTCGATTTTTTTTTTTTGTATTTTTTTTTTTACCTTACAGGCTAGACAATGTTTCAAATGTAAAATAAATCAATGAAAGCTGTAATATCAATATGCATTTTTATGCATTTATTATGGTTGGTATTTGGACACAGTCCCTGTTTTGGTTTAATGAGGGAAGCCACAGATAAAGGCTTGTTTATCTTTCTAAAGAAAGTAAGAAAAAACAGACTTTTTTTCCAAGTTTGAAGACGTTTTGCTTCCCATCCAGGAAGCTTTTTCAAGTCAAAATGTCTTAAATTAGCGTTTAGTTCTAAGCTTTATAGAGCAGCCCAACAAAGCCTTGTTTTGGCTTAGAAATCATGCAAATAGAACCGGAAGAACAGGTCCACCTTTTAGTAATATGGGGTTGTTGAGGGGCTTGTTAGCCTGCAATACCCGATACATGCCTATGCCTCTGAAAGCGGGTCATTCGGGGGAATTGTTGGTCTAGCTGACCAGATGAGTTGTCTTTGTCCCCTACATGGCGATGAGGATTATGATAACGGGAAGGAATCAAATCTATCACTGCGCTGTAGGTTTTTGAGAGCTGAAACCTGATTCCACACCCTCTGTTTAAAGAGGAACGCCGTTTTTTTTTACATTGGTCCCTTGATTTTACGTTATTACATCATGTTCTACTCACCCATATGAGTTTTGTGTGATTTGGAGCCATTCTGAAGATATTCCGACTTGAAGGCACAAACTGTGAGGACATATAAATATAAAAATATAACGGCGGATGTCTGGCGGACAGTGATTGGCCTCCATGTTCTGAATGCTGGCGTACCATAAAGAATAAATGAACAGTTCAGTTTGTGCCTTCAACTCGTTGCCCATAGGAAGATGTTACTTGGATATAACCTAACGGAAAAAACAAAACGGCATTCCCCTTTAATGAATAAATGGCTTCCTTCACACCCCTTTCAAACCACTCGTCTTCTTTGTCCAAACTATGAACATCTTTATCTTATATAAATGTTTTTTTTTTTTAGCTTCTAGCACTTATAAAATAAAAGTTTTGGACTTTTTAAAACTGACTCTGGTATAGACATCAGCTTTATATATCTTTTAAACTTTGATAAAACTAAATAATATGTTAAATATATTTAGAAGTCATCAATCTTTATGTAGAATAATTTTGTCTAGATGTAACAAATCTATGAATTTTGAAGCTCAGCTGCTATAGGCTGCCAATTAAGAAATAATCCTCTTTATATGTGTGCTAAATCAGAAACCAGACGTCAAAAATAATGATGTTTCTTTATGAACGTAATGTAATAAAATCCAATTAGGTAATTTTGTACATGATTGCCTGGGAAATCTGGAAAAGTATGTAATCATGAAGGGAAAGGATTCTAAGAACTTCCTCAATGATTTCATTTTTTATTTATTGTTTATATCTTTCAGATTTACACCCAAAAATTTACATCAGCGCCCTACCGTGGCGCTGCTGTGTGGACCCCATGTTCAGGGCGCGCAGGGCATCAGCTGCGGTCGTCACCTGGCCAACCACGAAGTGGAGGTCATCCTCTTTCTGCCGAACTTTGTCAAGATGCTCGATTCTGTGACGAGCGAGTTGACGCTCTTCAACAAGACCAGTGGCAAACAGGTGTCCAGCATCAAAGGTGGGCTTTGCTTTAACTCGGTTTAGATTTGGTTGTCAGAAAATCAGTCGGCGTGTCATGATGTAATGTTCTGTATTTTATTTCTATAGATCTTCCCGACACCCCGGTTGATCTCATCATAAACTGCCTGGACTGCCATGAGAACCCGTTCCTGATGGATCAGCCGTGGTACCGGGTGGCTGCAGACTGGGCCAATCAGAACAGAGCACCGGTGCTTAGCTTGGATCCTCCTGTGAGCGGGCAGGGTCACGCGGTCGAGGCCAAGTGGTCTCTGTCGCTTTGCCTCCCGCTTCCATTGGCGGAAGGAGCCGGCAGAGTTTACCTGTGCGACATAGGCGTCCCTCTGCAGGTGTTCCAGGAAGTGGGAATCAAGTACCGTTCTCCCTTTGGTTGCAAATTTGTCATCCCCTTGCACTCCGCTTAACGGGACTGATTAAACCTTTCACCTACCTTGACCTTTTGGGTTTTGGAGCCTTATATTCCACGAGTCTCAGCTGTTTCTTCCAGGTCACCCAAGCAGGCTCTGATTCATCCTGGTTCGTCATACGGAAGGACAACTGTTCTTCAGTCATACAGATGCTAAAGCGTGCAGATACAGGAGAGATAAGCTTTCAAGTCTTTGCTCTTTGTATTCAAAAGTTTGAATCGTACTTTTGGAAAAAGGACTTTGAACAGGAAAAATATAAATGCAGGCCATTAAATCCATCACAATGTAAACAGAAAAGCCTTTCTGCTCTAAATTAGGCAGGACGTGTCTGCAGGAAGCCTCATATGTCTTTCATGTGCTGCTTGACCGTTTCTTTATCTCGGACAGCATAAATAGAAAAGACACTGAATGCTATAGAGCCATGAAAGCAGGTTTGTTGGTGTAACTTCAATGCTGTATTTTTGTACAGATAAGCTGATATTTAGCTTAAATTTAGCTTCCATAGCTACAAGTTTGGCAACTGGCAGAATCCACTTTTCTTCTTTTTGTCGTTCTGGCTGTAACAGAGTTCCTCTTCTGCAAAGAAAGTTACCGTTTTTTTTCGACCCCCAGTTTGCGTGCAGCAGCGTTAAAGTTCAAGCCTTACGGCAAAGTGCATGCAGATCTCACACGGTCTCTATAAATACGGCTTTGTGTAAAACTTTACCATATATGTAGGACATCTTCTTCTGCAAAAACAAGCCTGGTGAATGAAGCCCAAGAAAATATATTTTTGTACTATTTCTTTGAACGGGTCATCTGCTGGGTTTTCCCAGTGAAAAAGGTAAACTGGGCTGATTTACTCTGCTAATTTGATTCTGCACAAACGGCCTTATTGGGAATTTAGGATTCATTCATCATGGAGGAAAATGGTTCATCTTTACATTAAAAAAAGTTGTGCAGTGATCACAGCTTGTTGATCTCTGAGAAAACAGTCTAATTCTAACCTTTGATGACTAGAGAATAGCGTTTATTAACCAATAATATTGGGTCATATTAAAATGTAAAGCATCTGCCCCCTTTAAAAATATATTTAGTTATGCTGTATAATTTGATGGTGTTAATTTGATATTTCCAATGCTCCATGAAGCATAGACTGTGAACATTAAGGCCATAAGAGCTGCTGCTTATGTGCCATCTTCTGAGCTCCACGCATCTCTTTCCACGGATGCATGATGATGAAAGCTGCTGTTTTTTAAATGTATTTACATGTTAAACGAGTCCAGACTAAATTTACTAATCTGTTGTAGGTCGACTTTACGCTTATATCGGCCCTTTAATTTAAGATCAGTTCATTCCAGGTGAAGCAAATCCTCACACTCTGGTAGATGTTGGTGTTTTTGCTTTGTAAGGTCAAACTCCCAACATCTGTAAAGCGAACTTTGTCACTGAATCAGCAACTTTCTCCGGATTGACGTGCATGTTCGTTGAAAGCTACAGCTGTGCACAACTGCTCTCTTTTCTCCAACATTCCTCTTGCCTGATGTGTAATTATTTCACATCTGTTGAGACAAGCCTGGCTTCGAGAGTCAAGCCAGTGTTACTGAATGTGAGTCAAAAGATGTTTGTTTATTGACCACCAGGAGGCAATAAATTGAAACATTTTTGATGCTTCCTCTTGATTCTGCTGCAGTAGCAGCTTCAGGTTATCAGTGATACTCTTTTGTTTGTTTTTCCACGAGAAAAAAAAAAAAGGAAACCGAGTTTGATCTGTTAAGAAAGCGGTGGATTTATTTATTTTTTTTTGGTCTGCACAGGACTGAAATGAAAAGTTCACTGCCATTGATCCGGATGTGACGCAAGTGCGCATGCGCGCAGTAAAACCAAAGGTGGGGCAAAAAAAAACTTGAATGTTTGTGACGGGGAAAATGAGCAACACCGCCTGAAAGTAAACTAAATTTAGTCTGCTTCTCTTTTTGCCTAACCGCTGCCTGTTTAGTTAGTGCTGCTGTTTTAATGTAACATTTAATTTAAAGGAAGAGGATTGGAGCTGCAGAAAAAAAACCATCCAAGTAATGTTGACAGGAGTCGCACCATCTACCTTCCCGTTTGCTTTTATTCTACACCGCTGAATTTTTTCCGATCACTTCTGCTGCATTTAATGTTCATCAAACATCTGAGCTGTATTTTCGGAGGAGGAGATTTTTAACCGGACGTGGAAAAGGACTTAATTTGCTGTTTTCAAATGAACAAGGACGCTGAGAAATAGCTGAATCCTCTGACAGGCTTCAGATTATTTAGTTTTACCTGCAAACAGGTGAGGTAAGTGTCACACCAACAAATTAATCTGCATTCCAGTTTTAACAAACGTCCTGACAAGTTATAGTTCATAGGGGGGGTTTAAAAAGATTTTAGACTTGATTTAAATTTGATTTCACGCTGCAATGTTTCCCTAAACGTCCTGAAGTGAAGAAAAAAGGCAGTTTTTGTGTTATTTTCTGATCTGAAGAGGCTTTTGTGAACATCCTCCTTCAAACTTCTGCCACTTTCTCTGACTTCCTGCCGCGAAGAGGCCCCTGCATGCAGCCCAGCATGTGTCACAACATGTTACTGTAGCTGTTCTTACTGATCATCTGGGTGATCCTATGTTTGGTCAGCTTTTTTTTACCTGCATTCATTCATGGACCAGTTCAAAATGAGGGAGGTCTGCATATTGATGCTGGATTTTCTTTGAGTTTTAATATTTAGTGGCAATGCAATCAATGAGGTATGATTATACCATGCAGGATTTAATAAAAATATGCTTAAAAAGTGCACTAAACAGAAATTATATTTTAAAAAAACCCTGCAAGATTTGCAATATTACTTAAGCTGATGACGTCAAAGGAAAGACAAGATCAGCCAGCTTTGGCAAATATGAAGGATGAGTAACTTAACATATTTCAACATGCTTTCAGACATTGTTGGGTTGCAACAGATTCATGCTTATTCACGTCACCTGCAAAATTTTGCTGATGTCTTTTATCTGTTTATATTTCAGTTTGATTTATTTATTTTTTAGGTGAGCATATTCAACCCCAATGCAATCCAATCCAATACTCTGTATCACCTTATTTATTTGCATAATTGGCCACTGGAGTAATTCTGCATGCAGGGTGAATTCATAGTTCATCTGATTTGAACAGCTGTCTTTTGGATAGTCGAACAATGGGATTTTATTTTCTTTATCATACATTTCCCTTTTGTCTGGGGATGATTCAGAAAGCTGTGTTGCAGGTGCATGTGTGCAAAGGCTAACTAGTAGAAAGCACCAAGCACACTTTTTTGGAAACTTTGTTCAAAATGAAGGCTGCAGATCTTTTAAACAAATCTGCTCGCTCCAGCCTGATTCGATCCTCTTTAACAATCCCTTCCATGTGTTTTATTGGTGCCAGATTGTCCAGAAATGCAAACGGCACTCTCAATTACATCTGAAATGTTTTGCTGCAGCAGAACAGATAACCAATGATGCAAAGAAATGCTAAAAACATGACAACATAAGAGGTAAAAAACAAAGAAAACACTGATCAGTTGCTTTGTGGGATGTCAGCAGATGAATGTTTGTTTTTTTTTTTTTTTTTTTTGAAAGGTCTGTTTATTAAATACTGATTTCCAATTAACAGTCAAACAAACCAACCAACCAATCACATTTTGAATTGGTGATCAGTTCTATTTATGGATGAGGCGAGTTGGAAAGGGTAACAACCACAACCAAATCCTAGCGTCAGCTCATTTTTACTGAAAGTTGGAGGTCGGCTGATACCGCCAATGGGCTTTTTTAGGCCAGGCTCTTTTGTTTTAGACTGTTATAAACTAGAGAGGCAGATTTAGCAAGTGAAACTAGCTGGGAGCTCATAAAACCACAGCAAAGCATCAGCACAGCAGCTTGCAGTGCACACTGTGTGCACATGCAGCACTGCTGCAAGGAAGTGTCCGTCTTCTTCTCAAGCATGCATCTCAGACTTTTATGGGTGTTGATATCTGCATTGCCAAACATGTCATTTGTATGGAAGAGGATTAGGGCCACTGAACAAAAAAAGAAAAAGTTTACTGATTTTAAAATTTTATTTCAATTTAGTGTTGGACCTTATTCTGACTTTAATCTCGAAATTCTGACTTTAATCTCAGAATTCTGACTTTAATCTCGAAATTCTGACTTTAATCTCAGAATTCTGACTTTTTTTCTCAGAATTCTGACTCTCATCTCAGAATTCTGACTTTAATCTCAGAATTTTGACTTTAATCTCAGAATTCTGACTTTTTTCTCAGAATTCTGACTTTAATCTCAGAATTCCAACTTTTTTCACAGAATTCTGACTTAAATCTCAGAATTCTGACTTTAATCTGAGAATTCTGACTTTTTTCGCAGAATTCTGACTCTCATCTCAGAATTCTGACTTTAATCTCAGAATTTTGACTTTAATCTCAGAATTCTGACTTTTTTCGCAGAATTCTGACTTTAATCTCAGAATTCTGACTTTTTCGCAGAATTCTGACCTTGATCTCAAAATTCTGACTTTAATCTCAGAATTCTGACTTTTTTCTCAGAATTTTTACTTTAATCTTAGAATTTTGACTTTAATCTCAGAATTCTGACTTTTTTCTCAGAATTCTGACTTTTTTCTCAGAATTCTGACTTTTTTCTCAGAATTCTGACCTTAAAGGAATAGTACACCCAAAACATGATTAGCCTTCATTTTCTACTCACCTCCATGCTGAACAACACTCTGGAGTACTTTTTTGATATCTCAAATGCATCTGGAGATCTGGGAGACTTCTTGCTGTCTGCTGACATTCAAATAATGGAGGTCTATGGCGCCCGAGACAGAAAGGTCCACAAAAGTCCACAAAAACTTGTCAATATTCCTCCATACTGCTCGTCCAATGTAATCCAAGTGTCCTGAGTGGGTAGCATCCAGAATTTACTCGAAACGAAGTCATTTAGAACGTTTTAGAGCCTAAACAGTAGTGTATAGGATTTCCTAATAGCGCCCCCATGCGCGCTCACGATTCTACGGAAGCCGGCAGACCAAACCAGCGCATTCAGCTCGGCAAAGAACTCATGCTCTTCCTCAACACTGAAGTCCTCAGACATTTTTCTTTCGTTGTTTCTTTCTTTGCACAGGTAAACAGCACATTTCTTCTTCTACGCTTGCATTATCGGCAGACCAGACGCTGAATGCGCACTTCCTTCCGGTTTGGTCTGCCGGCTTCCGTAGAATCGTGAGCGTGCATGGGGGCGCTATTAGGAAATCCTATACACTACTGTTTATGCTCTAAAAACATTCTAAATGACTTCGTTTCGAGTAAATTCTGGATGCTTCCCACTCAGGACACTTGGATTACATTGGACGAGCAGTATGGAGGAATATTGACACGTTTTTGTGGACTTTTATGGACCTTTCTGTCTCGGGCGCCATGGACCTCCATTATTTGAATGTCAGCAGACAGCAAGAAGCCTCCCAGATCTCCAGATGCATTTGAGATATCAAAAAAGTACTCCAGAGTGTTGTTCAGCATGGAGGTGAGTAGAAAATGAAGGCTAATCATGTTTTGGGTGTACTATTCCTTTAATCTCAAAATTCTGACTTTAATCTCAGAATTCTGACTTTTTTCTCAGAATTTTGACTTTAATCTCAAAATTTTGACTTTAATCTGAGAATTCTGACTTTTTTTGCAGAATTCTGACTTTAATCTCAGAATTCTGAATTTTTTCGCAGAATTCTGACTTTAATCTCAGAATTCTGACTTTTTTCTCAGAATTCTGACTTTTTTTCTCAGAATTCTGACTTTTTTTCTCAGAATTCTGACCTTAATCTCAAAATTCTGACTTTAATCTCAGAATTCTGACTTTTTTCTCAGAATTCTGACTTTTTTCTCAGAATTCTGACCTTAATCTCAAAATTCTGACTTTAATCTCAGAATTCTGACTTTTTTCTCAGAATTTTGACTTTAATCTCAAAATTTTGACTTTAATCTGAGAATTCTGACTTTTTTTGCAGAATTCTGACTTTAATCTCAGAATTTTGACTTTAATCTCAGAATTTTGACTTTAATCGCAGAATTGTGACTTGTTTCGCAGAATTCTTACTTTAATCTCAGAATTCTGACTTTTTCGCAGAATTCTGACCTTGATCTCAAAATTCTGACTTTAATCTCAGAATTCTGACTTTTTTCTCAGAATTCTGACTTTTTTCTCAGAATTCTGACCTTAATCGCAAAATTCTGACTTTAATCTCAGAATTCTGACTTTTTTCTCAGAATTTTGACTTTAATCTCCAAATTTTGACTTTAATCTGAGAATTCTGACTTTTTTTTGCAGAATTCTGACTTTAATCTCAGAATTTTGACTTTAATCTCAGAATTCTGACTTTTTTCGCAGAATTCTGACTTTAATCTCAGAATTCTGACTTTTTCGCAGAATTCTGACCTTGATCTCAAAATTCTGACTTTAATCTCAGAATTCTGACTTTTTTTCTCAGAATTTTGACTTTAATCTCAAAATTTTGACTTTAATCTCAGAATTCTGACTTTTTTTGCAGAATTCTGACTTTAATCTCAGAATTTTGACTTTAATCTCAGAATTTTGACTTTAATCTCAGAATTCTGACTTTTTTCGCAGAATTCTGACTTTAATCTCAGAATTCTGACTTTTTCGCAGAATTCTGACCTTGATCTCAAAATTCTGACTTTAATCTCAGAATTCTGACTTTTTTCTCAGAATTCTGACTTTTTTCTCAGAATTTTGACTTTAATCTCAGAATTTTGACTTTAATCTCAGAATTTTGGATCTTAATGTAGATGGGCACCATAAAGGCAGAGATGTGGAGCGCTCAGCTTCACTGACAAAGATGTGAGTTGTTTGAGGTGGCCAGTGACACATTGGTGGAAAATGACGGAATTAGGCAACTTTTTACGTGCCTGAGGGGTCCCCTCATTAATGGAGGAGCAGAAGGTCATTAAAACAAGAGAGCTAGTCTCTAAAACAGACATGGCTATGGCTTGATGCTAACATGTTTGTTATCTGTCAGAATTCTGAGTTTAAAGTCAGAATTCTGACTTTTTTCTCAGAATTCTGACTTTTTTCTCAGAATTTTGACTTTAATCTCCAAATTTTGACTTTAATCTGAGAATTCTGACTTTTTTTTGCAGAATTCTGACTTTAATCTCAGAATTTTGACTTTAATCTCAGAATTCTGACTTTTTTCGCAGAATTCTGACTTTAATCTCAGAATTCTGACTTTTTCGCAGAATTCTGACCTTGATCTCAAAATTCTGACTTTAATCTCAGAATTCTGACTTTTTTTCTCAGAATTTTGACTTTAATCTCAAAATTTTGACTTTAATCTCAGAATTCTGACTTTTTTTGCAGAATTCTGACTTTAATCTCAGAATTTTGACTTTAATCTCAGAATTTTGACTTTAATCTCAGAATTCTGACTTTTTTCGCAGAATTCTGACTTTAATCTCAGAATTCTGACTTTTTCGCAGAATTCTGACCTTGATCTCAAAATTCTGACTTTAATCTCAGAATTCTGACTTTTTTCTCAGAATTCTGACTTTTTTCTCAGAATTTTGACTTTAATCTCAGAATTTTGACTTTAATCTCAGAATTTTGGATCTTAATGTAGATGGGCACCATAAAGGCAGAGATGTGGAGCGCTCAGCTTCACTGACAAAGATGTGAGTTGTTTGAGGTGGCCAGTGACACATTGGTGGAAAATGACGGAATTAGGCAACTTTTTACGTGCCTGAGGGGTCCCCTCATTAATGGAGGAGCAGAAGGTCATTAAAACAAGAGAGCTAGTCTCTAAAACAGACATGGCTATGGCTTGATGCTAACATGTTTGTTATCTGTCAGAATTCTGAGTTTAAAGTCAGAATTCTGAGAAAAAAGTCAGAATTATGACTTTTTTCCCATACTAAACTGAAATAAAATTTAAAAATCAGTTACCATTTTTTTTTTCAGTGGCCCTAATCCCCTTCTGTACATTTGAACCCTGGGATAGATGTAAAATACAACTTTACCTCAGGATTTTAAATGAAAGGAAATCGCCCCTAACAACCATTGATTTTTCCTGTTGCTCTGACTACAGCCATGTTTTGCTTTAAATCTGGTGTTAATTTATGATGAAGAGGGGAACTATTTTATATTCATACCCAATAATATTCACTCTGGTTGAAATTAGAGCCTTGCAGTTAGTGTGGTTCTATTAAAGTAACACAATGCTACACAGTGTAGCTGGAACAACTGCCTTCCTCCCTCACTTGTTAGATTTTTCTGTTTGTCAGTGAGGTGTGCAGCAGCAGCAGCAGCAGCAGTAAACCATGTGCAGAGATGATTTCCTTTTCTGAGGAAAATAGAGTCAGGTGCACGAAGTGGTTTCCTTGTGATTATTCTTTAAATGGTGAATTACTCATGCTTAATTTACATGCTTAATTTATTTAATTTAATAGAAAGGCTAAAGAGAGAAATTTATTAGAAGAACTTAAATTACACCCAAGCAGACTTGGTAAAATGCAGCCATCTTGATTTTTTTTTTAGACACAACAGCACTTTTTTCTGTAGTTGGTGAATTTTGTAAACTTAGTTGCAGTTGAATACTTTTTTTCATTTTTTCCTTTGTTGTGAAATATTGTAAAAACCAAAGATAATTTTCCTTGACTTTCAAAATGATGCAATACTTTGTGTTGAGGACTTCTGCAGGATTGTAAATATGTTAGAATAAAAGTTTTCTATGTAAGCCTTAAAAAGTTTTTAATATGTTCAGATTATTTATCACAGGTCTTAATTGATTCCAATTAGGTCTTACATTTTTAAACTTTTTTCTCTGCTGCCTCTTCTATTGGTTTTAATCAATTGCACGTGTTGTTGATCTGCTAATAGAAGTACTGTTGCAGTTTTACTGACAATGGTGCAAAGCTGGAGCATTCAGCCTTCGCTGCAAATACCTGAACAGATTCTGCTGGTGAATTTTTTTTTCCACAATAAAAAGCCTTTTTTTATGCTATCTAATCTTAAAAATTACTATTTTTATAGTTTGGTTAAATCTTTAATATAAATAATGATAGTTTTTAGGAAACCAGTAGCACCCTGTTGCTGTTCTGTCACATGATATCCCAGTAAAATATCAGCTGAAAAAATACAGAGGTATGAATACTTTAGCAATCCAAACTTTCTGCTGAGTGGGAAGTTAAATCCACAATAAAACATTATTTTTTAATTATCTGTAAAGGTCGGATGTCTGTCAGCTATAAAACTAAGGGTCAATTCTATTATTACATGGTTAAATAATCTGACTGTAACTAATTAAAATACATTTATTTACAAAAAAACTACATAAATACTTTTAATAAATAAATAAATGTGATTTGGGTGTTTCAGTATGAGTTCACCTCTACTAAGAAAAAAAACTATCATGCATTCAGACCTTCTCAATATGTGCCCCACCCTCCAGTTTCAGCTTGCTTCAACATTTCAGTGGAAACGAAGAGCCAACTCTACGCAGACCCGCATGTCCAATGAAGGTGTTGACACTCCTAGTAAACATTTGTAAAAATAATTGATTATTTTACTGCAGAAGAATACATTTACATAGAAGAAGTGAGATATTTCTATACCTCTGTTTCCCTTTTTTAATTTGTCGATCAGCGTATTAAAAAACCTTTAATTTGTGTTATATTACTTTGAAACAATGAATGAACAGGAATTTATTTCAGACAGACAATTTGACAAACAACAATAAATTAATCAACCAAATACACGCAAAAAATACTAGTTAAAATCAACCAAACCAAATACCAATTTCCAAATTGAACATAAATAGAAACGAAACCCTCCATCAAATAAACCTGTCGGTATAAACAGCCAGAGAAGTGACATAGATTGCAAAATTAAGAGTTTCCGTATCCTTCATGCATGTGATATTTCTGTTATTAATTCTTAAAAATAGGAATGCATGAGACGTAACTAAACCATGGGATTTTCACAAGTTACCAGATACAATGGAAAAACGATCTAGAAATAAGTAAGGAATTCTTAAATTAAGTGTATTTACCCTTATTTTGAGCAGGTAAATGAGATGATTTGCCAATGGAATGAGTATTTTAACTCTTGAAATAAGATATTAAGATAAAATGCACTCGACATAAGACAATACAATTGCTTTTTCTTATTTTAAATGTAAATTGTCTTGTTCCATTGGCAAAATGTCTCTTTTACGTTCTCAATTCGAGAACAAATGCACATATTTTAAGAAAAAATGACTTTCCTGGATTTGGGTTTTTTCCAGTGTAGTAGCTGCCCACCATAACCTGCCCAAGTCTACACTCAATAGACGAGTCTTCACTGCAAAAACAATCTAGAAATAAGTAAAAAATTTCTTAGATTAAATGTATTCACCCTTAATTTGAGTAGGTAAATGAGATAGTTTGCCAATGGAATGAGTAATTTTACACTTAAAATAAGATATTAGATAATTTGCACTTGAAATAAGACAATGCGATTGTGTTTTCTTATTTTAAATGTAAATTGTCTTGTTCCATTGGCAAAATGTCTCTTTTACGTTCTCAATTCAAGAACAAATGCACATATTTTAAGAAGAAATGACTTATCTAGATTTGGGTTTTTTCCAGTGTAGTAGCTGCCCACCATAACCTGCCCAAGTTTACACTCAATAGACGAGTCTAGGTATCCTAAAGACAACTGTACTGTTTAAAAAAGGTCCTGGTGACACAATAATTTCCCCTTTTAGAAGGTCTAATAAAGTAAATATAACTAAGCATGTTTTAATTAATGCATCACAATTTGAGTTCATAAGACTTTCTTAGATCCTTTGAATATTAAACCATGACTTCTTCTCTGTCCGAATGTTTCTCTGGAACACAGCTATGACCTGAAAACGGAGAATAATTTCTTACAGCCACCTTTCAGAGTGAAAAAGATACGAGAACAAGGCGAGTGTAGGAAAACCAACTCAGACATGAGTTTTGCAGGGCATGTTGTATTGCTGACCCGTTTATCTGAATCATCTTATGAGACTCCTATAAAAAAAAGTAGATTTAGCTTGATAAACCTGATAATGCTGATTGTTGTAATCTGCGTAAAAGAAACTAATAATGAGAGATGAGCGGTAAAACTAAATTTTAAACGTGTTGTGTTTTATATTCTTGACAGATAAATTAGGTTTTTCCTTTTATTTATTCTGTTTAACTTTCATCATCAACCACCAAAAGGTTAATATTTGTAGTTAATCATTTCCTGCTCTTTTTTATTATCAGCCGATAATAGTGATTTTTTTTTTTTTTTTTTTTTTTTTAACAGTGTCCTCTCTGGCAATGTGGCAATAAGAATAATTGTCTTGATGCCAAAAAGAGCCCAACAGATTTTACTTTCACAAGTGTAGCAGTATGGCAATTGCCATATTGCTACACTTGTTTCATGCATATAAATTGCTTTATTATAATTATTCAGGGAGTTTTACAGTTTATATGGACACTGCAATGTAAGTAGAGCAGAAAAACCGAAGAAGAAAAGGAAAAAAGAAAAAAAAAGAGAAAAGATGAAAGAAAGAAGAGATAGAAAGAAGATAATAGTGATATTTTAATGTTCTGTAAGTGATTCATATAAATCCTGTTTGACAAAGATAATTAGCTGTTATTATTAGATGTATATTAGGGCCATAGGCAGAATATTATAGCAAATGATGGTCACTAATATGCAAACATTATCCGAACAACGGGTTTCAGATTGGGACACCTGGTAGTGATGTTTTCAAAAGCCTTAAAATAGCTGGTCGTCATTAAAGGAAAAGTCCGGTCAGCAAGGAACAACCAATGGATCATTATTTATACCTAAAACTAATACATTCACAATGATTTAATGAATTTAGAGTCAATCAGTAAAAAATTTGAATTATAATTTTTGTCGCAATCACTGAGTCTGAGGGCGGCCATTTTTGCCCAAATATAGTAACCCTTCCCTCCTGCCATCTTCCAGCAGTGACGTCACGGTGCGGTAAGCCTAGCGCCATTCTCCCCGCTTTCCAAGCTAAATCAATGGGAACTACTAGACACATCTGCAATCAACAACAATTATTGAAGATTTCCAGAGGACTTCACCATTGAAATTCACCAGAGCTATAGTGAAACTGACAATGCCCACGTGCATGGCAGCTGGATGCTGGAATACATCGGGGAAAAGTGAAAAAAAGAGTTATTCCACCTTTCTGATTCCTGATCCTCCACGGACGGGTTGGTCGTTGGATCGCCAACTTGAAGAGGGAGGATTTGCCATCGAACTTCTGGCCAGAGAAAAAACCCGTAATATGTAGCCAACATTTGGAAGAAGAATGTTTTCAAGATGACTTGGATAATAGCGCGTTGTGACAAACACCAGATACAGCACTGGGACTTGATCAACAGCCGATACCGCATCGTGACGTCACTAACCAGTAGGTGGCAGTAGTGTTCTTTGACAAACATGGATGCCTCCAGTAAAGCACATTCAGATGAAAATTACTCTTAATTAAAAACACTGATCATTTATTGAACAGGATTTAATAATTTCATATTTAAAGTACTTTCAAAAGTTTGAAGTCTGAATATGAGCGCACTTTTCCTATACGAATCGGCATCTTTGGAGTTTTCTTTTTTAGCTTTGTAGGTTGTTTTTTTTTAACATTTCTTACCATCACTCTCCATCCTCACGGTGGCAAGATAAACATGGCCGCTCGTCCAGTTTTTCTTTTGTTTTAGGCTTTATAGTTATTGTTCGGACTGTGGGTGTTTGGCGGGTACTCGTCCCCGCTGGGGGATTTCCTCGGGGCCGTCTCTCCTCCTCCCTTGGTTGAGGGCAGGATTTCCTAGGTTGGCCCCTCCTGGCTGCCTTTGCTCTTGGGAGGCGCTAGCCTCGTTGCTCTCGGGGGGCGCGTCTTTGGCTCCTCACATCCACTATTGAGCATTTTTCCTCTGGATAAACTTTACATGCCCAAGTGCACTCTCACAAACAACTATAGGTACTTGGTTCCAGATACTTAGAGATTCGCTTCCACACAGAAAGCCCATATTCTTATCTTCAGCTGCCACAGAATACATGTCAGATTAAATAATACTTATACTTCAGCGATAGTATCAAGGTGTTGATTGTATCCCTTATACTATATTCATTGGTTGTGCTGTTCTTTTTACATCTCTTTGCAGGTGATGAAGTGAACTGAAGATATTTTATCATTATCTCCTTTTTATCTCCTCTTTCTGTCATCTTTTCTAATTTTTTTCTGTTGTTCCTCTTCTGTTCTACTTACAATAATAACACCTAATTATCCTTGTCAAACAGTATTTATATGAATCACTTACAGAATATTAAAATATCACTATTATCTGCTTTCTATCTCTTCTTTCTTTCTTCTTTTCTCTTTTTTTTCTTTTTTCCTTTTTTCTTCTTCTGTTTTTCTGCTCTATTTACATTGCAGTGTCCATATAAGCTGTAATACTTCCTGCATGAATTATAATAAAGCAATTTATATGCATAAATCAAGTGGAACCCTATGGCGATAGCCGCACTGCTCCACTTGTGAAACTAAAATCTGCTTGGCCCTTCTTTGGCATCAAGACAATTATTCTTATTTTCACATCGCCCGACAGGACTCTGTTAAAAATAAAAATAAAAATGTGATTGACAGATGACCGTTGATATATGATTGGCTGAATTTAGGTGTTCAGGCTGACGTATAACTTACTGGCCTGCATAAAATAACAAAAAAAACTTTAAAAAGATTTTAAGACAGGATTTTTTTTTTTATATATTGAGGAATATTGTCACCTCAGCACTTTCTGCCTCTTTTAAAGGCAACTTATGGTCGCTAAAAAGAACCTCTGAATCAGCTTATCTTAACACCACGAGAAAATAAAGCGGAGCTTTATTTTATAACTATTGGATATATCTAACCCTTCCTTCAATTTGGGAAACTATATTTTAAAAATCTTTCAGCGTTATTGTTTAACAGGAAGTGATAGAGGGGCCAATAATTGTTATACTGGTGATTCTGTTGGGGGGGATCTTTTTTTTTTCTCAGCTGAATTTAGATTTTCTTGTACATAAATATGAACTCAATTTATCTAAAATCAACACATAGCCTTATAAATAAAATAGTTTGTGGTGCCAATTATTCAGGTGGAGATTCTCAGTCATCCAGGTCATAATTATTTATTATGATTTAACTTTATTGATCTTTCAATAAAGTAATTTACCTCTGCATTTAACCCATCCCCTGGGTGAGCAGTGGGCCACCATCATGGGGTGACCAGAGAGTAATTGGGGGTCTTTGCTCAGAGAGCCAGAGTTGCAGTCTGTGGGGGTGGGACTAAAACTGAGAACCTCAGGATTAGGGCGACAGTGGCGTTGGATGCAGGAGTTTGCCCTGAAATCGAAGGATTGACGGTTCAAGCCCCGACTCCCGAGTTTCATTGTCGTTGTGTCCTTGGGCAAGACACTTTACCTGCATTGTCTACTGATGGTGGTCAAAGGGCTCGGTGGCGCCAGTGTACGGCAGCCCCGTTTCTCTCAGTGAGCCCCAGGGCAGCTGTGGCTACAATGTAGCTTGCCACCATCAGTATGTGAGTGTGTGCATGAATGGGTGAATGAATGTAGTGTAAAGCACTTTGGTTAAGTCTCCTAACTTGAATAAAGGCACTATATAAGTACATGCCATTTACCATTCCAAGCTCTATGTCCTAACCACTAGGCCAGCACTACTCACTTCCAAAAAGCTTCCTGGATGGGAAGCAAAACGTCTTCAAACTTGTAAACGAAGTCCACTGGATCATCTTTTAAACTTTTTTGGAGTGTCAATAATTCTTTTCAGATGACTGTGTCCGAATTTCCACCCTCACCCCTAAATCCCTCCATACCCATATAGAGCGGGTACTATATAGTGGACTCTGTAGTGAACTGTTCGGACAGATGACCACTGCTTCTCGCTCCCCATTGGTCACATGACTCTGGCTCCCCACACCTTTTTTTATTTTTCGGCTACTTTAAAAACAACTCCCATAATGCTTTGCGGGGAGAGCTCTCACAAAGCATTCTGGGATATATAATTACTACTTTTCAAGGTGCATCCATCCATCCATCCATTTTCTGTCACGCTTATCCCAAGCGGAGTGGGGAGGGACGCAGGTGCCTATCTCCAGCTGTCTACTGGCGAGAGGCAGGGTCCACCCTGGACAGGTCGCCATTCCATCTCAGGGCAACACAGAGACAAACAACCATTCATGCACAGACTCACACCTATGGAGAATTTAGAGAAGCCAATTAACCTAACAGTCATGTTTTTGGACTGTGGGAGGAAGCCGGAGTATCCAGAGAGAACCCACCCATGCTCAGGGAGAACATGCAAACTCCATACAGAAAGACCGCGGGCCGGGAATCAAACCCACAACCTTCTTGCTACCTACTGAGCAGCCCCTTTTCTTTTCCTTTCAAGGTGCATTGTGGGAAATTTTGAGTCCACTACTTGTTCATCCACTAAACATTTAAACACAGCCTTAGAGTTTTGTTTGTGTTACTTTGTTATAATTATTTATCATAAAAAGCTCAGTATTTTTGAATTTATTATTCCTTTTTGCACAAAGCAGAATTCTGATTCTTCAATTCCAGATTTTGTGTGTAGATATGAGGGCGTGGCAGACCCCCCCCCCCCTAAAAAAAAGTCCAGAAAAGACAGTTCTGCATTCCTGTCCCGTCTTGCTTTGTGCTCTCAATCTGCCTTTGATTTAAGCAGATCAGATCTCTGACTTGTTTCAGCTAAACTCCAGCTGTTAATAGCAGCCTTTTCATAAAGACTTTATAGTTTGTAGTGTTTGTTTGTCCTCAGTTCCTTAGTTGGGTATTAGCAGGATTAATTTTTAAGATTCAAACTGTATTTTATGCTCATTTTTGTTCAATGAAAGTGTTAAACAGGGTGCATTTTCACCAGAGTTGGACTCTATATTGAGAGAAACATGTCTTATTTTCATCCAGTCCTTAAAGCTTCTTGTTGACTAGATTGATGGTGATGGACACTCAGTAAGACACTGTCTGTGGAAACTTGACTGAGTCACAATGATCGCCTTGTGTGCTTCCATGAAGAGCTATTCATCCAGCTGCCAAAAGCTTCTGCTAGCGTAATCTATCCAGTGTCCCAAAAATTAAATCTAAGACAGCGTGGCAGGTTAGGCCTTAATGATTTATTCCTTTCATGGTGGGATTCCATAACTGAATATTTTTAGTTGAAATCTACAAAAATAAAAAATAAAAACTAAGCGTTTTTTAAGATTTAGGTCATTATGGGATATAGAAATGATTAGGAGTGAAAGAAAACATAGCTTGGAAAAAAAAGCTTTCACTAGGATATTAAATTCAACATATAATGATGGATAGGTTTTTTTTAAGTAATCATAATTTATAACAATCATGAGAAATCAGATTAGTTTTTCATAGTAAATATTTGTATTCAATGTATTCGATGTATTAGATGACCTTGGTGAAATATAAAGTTCTGGTTTGTGTCTGAAACGAGGGAAATAAATTGAAGTGTTAAATATGCAATAAGCAGGCATGTATTTTACCTTCTGAACATCTTGGGCTGAACATTTAATACTCTATACATCGTATAAAACTGCCTCCAAATGGTCAAAAAGTATTAGTCTAATTTATTCAAAAATAGGTCATGGGACTCTGCCTGGCAGAATATTAGGGCCAGGCTAGGTTTTTTTTTTTTTTTATGCGAGAATAAATTTGTAATATTCAGAGAATAAAGTCATATCATTACGATAATAAAGTCGCCACATTATGAGAATAATGTCTTAATAGTATGAGAATAAAGTTTCAAAAAATAACGAGAATGAAGTCATCATACATCAACTGGTTTCAGAAAGAAAGCTTTGAGCTCCGCCCAGCAGATGACGTCCGACCAGCTCCACCAATCAGCAACCAGAGTCCAGTTTGACATCCTGCCCAGTTTGATGCTGCTGCTAAAAGATTTCCGTATTTGTCAAATAGGGCTGGGTATTTTCGCCAAAGTCCTGAATCGATTCGATTTTGATTCATACGGTTCTAAATCGATTAATTTGGATTCAATATGTTTTTACAATAATGAAAGTGGTTCAGCTGTGTTTCAAAATACTCATGTATTTTGTTTTTTCCTGTCACATTAAACACAAAAAGTTCAAACTTGTAAATCAGACTGTTTAAACTCGAGATGTGAACAAAACTGTCTCAAAAGTGCACACAACTTGTATGAGCTGCGTTATCTCCAATATTCAAACCATATTTGCAGCGTTTTCTGTAACCACAGGGTGTTTGCTGGTCAGCCCCCATTTGTTAATGTCTTCAGTAAACCTATTGGCTATATTTGCAGCTGTCTGGCTTGAAGTCATCTTGAGTGCATCTTTCCTGCTTATTTGAATGTGAACGTCACACGCGTCACTATAAAATGAATCAATCTCATTGCCTAGATATCGATTTTCCAAAAATGTAAAGGAATCGATTCAATTAAATCAATTTTTTTACCTAGCCCTATTGTTAAACAAATGCCAAAATATAACTTCACATGATGCTCAACATTCCTCATTTTAGGGAAGAAAGTGCTTCTTGTAAGAGTTGTTAAAAAATACAACTTGTTTCTCATAATATTGCGACTTTATTCTTTTAATGTTGCAACTTTACTCTCGTAACTTTATGACTTTGTTCTCGTTGCGACTTTATAACTTCTAATGATGTGACTTTTTATTGTACTTTTATGACTTTATTCTCGTTGCAACTTTATTCTCCTAATTTTACGAAATTACTCTCGTAACTTTATGACTTTGTTCTCGTTGCGACTTTATTCTTGTAATGTTGTGACTTTTTATTGTACTTTTATGACTTTATTCTCGTTGCAACTTTATTCTCCTAATTTTACGAATTTACTCTCGTAACTTTATGACTTTGTTCTCGTTGCGACTTTATTCTTTTAATGTTGTGACTTTTTATTGTACTTTTATGACTTTATTCTAGTTGCGACTTTATTTTCGTAATGTTGCGACCTTTTTTCTCACTTTTATGACTTTATTCTCATTGCAATTGTAATGTTGCAACTTTACTCTTGTAACTTTATGACTTTGTTCTCGTTGCGACTTTAATCTTTTAATGTTGTGACTTTATATCGTACTTTCGTGACTTTATTCTAGTTGCGACTTTATTTTCGTAATGTTGCGACCTTTTTTCTCACTTTTATGACTTTATTCTCATTGCAATTGTAATGTTGCAACTTTACTCTCGTAACTTTATGACTTTGTTCTCGTTGCGACTTTAATCTTTTAATGTTGTGACTTTATATCGTACTTTCGTGACTTTATTCTAGTTGCGACTTTATTTTCGTAATGTTGCGACCTTTTTTCTCACTTTTATGACTTTATTCTCATTGCAATTGTAATGTTGCAACTTTACTCTCGTAACTTTATGACTTTGTTCTCGTTGCGACTTTAATCTTTTAATGTTGTGACTTTATATCGTACTTTCGTGACTTTATTCTAGTTGCGACTTTATTTTCGTAATGTTGCGACCTTTTTTCTCACTTTTATGACTTTATTCTCATTGCAATTGTAATGTTGCAACTTTACTCTCGTAACTTTATGACTTTGTTCTCGTTGCGACTTTAATCTTTTAATGTTGTGACTTTATATCGTACTTTCGTGACTTTATTCTAGTTGCGACTTTATTTTCGTAATGTTGCGACCTTTTTTCTCACTTTTATGACTTTATTCTCATTGCAATTGTAATGTTGCAACTTTACTCTCGTAACTTTATGACTTTGTTCTCGTTGCGACTTTAATCTTTTAATGTTGTGACTTTATATCGTACTTTCGTGACTTTATTCTAGTTGCGACTTTATTTTCGTAATGTTGCAACCTTTTTTCTCACTTTTATGACTTTATTCTCATTGCAATTGTAATGTTGCAACTTTACTCTCGTAACTTTATGACTTTGTTCTCGTTGCGACTTTATTCTTGTAATGTTGTGACTTTTTATTTTACTTTTATGACTTTATTCTCCTAATTTTGCGAATTTACTCTTGTAATTTTATGACTTTGTTCTCGTTGCGACTTTATTCTTGTAATGTTGTGACTTTTTATTGTACTTTTATGACTTTATTCTCCTAATTTTGCGAATTTACTCTTGTAATTTTATGACTTTGTTCTCGTTGCAACTTTATTCTTGTAATGTTGTGACTTTTTATTGTACTTTTATGACTTTATTCTCCTAATTTTACGAATTTACTCTCGTAATTTTATGACTTTATTCTCGTTGCGACTTTATTCTTTTAATGTTGTGACTTGTAATCGTACTTTCGTGACTTTATTCTACTTGCGATTTTATTTTCGTAATGTTGCGACCTTTTTTCTCACTTTTATGACTGTTCTCATTGCTATTGTAATGTTGCAACTTTACTCTTAACTTTATGACTTTGTTCTCGTTGCGACTTTGTTCTTGTAATGTTGTGACTTTTTATTGTACTTTTATGACTTTATTCTCCTAATTTTGCGAATTTACTCTTGTAATTTTATGACTTTGTTCTCGTTGCGACTTTATTCTTGTAATGTGACTTTTTATTGTACTTTTATGACTTTATTCTCGTTGCAACTTTATTCTCCTAATTTTACGAATTTACTCTCGTAACTTTATGACTTTGTTCTCGTTGCGACTTTATTCTTTTAATGTTGCGACTTTTTATTGTACTTTCATGACTTTATTCTAGTTGCGACTTTATTTTTGTAATGTTGCGACCTTTTCTCCCCCTTTTTATGACTTTATTCTCATTGCAATTGTAATGTTGCAACTTTACTCTCGTAACTTTATGACTTTGTTCTCGTTGCGACTTTGTTCTTGTAATGTTGTGACATTTTATTCTACTTTTATGACTTTATTCTCCTAATTTTATGAATATACTCTCGTAATTTTATGACTTTGTTCTCGTTGCGACTTTATTCTTTTAATGTTGTGACTTTTTATCGTACTTTCGTGACTTTATTCTCCTAATTTTGCAGATTTACTCTTGTAACTTTATGACTTTGTTCCCGTTGAGACTTTTTGACGTACTTTCATGACTTTATTCTAGTTGCGACTTTATTTTCGTAATGTTGCGACCTTTTCTCTCACTTTTAAGACTTTATTCTCATTGCAACTTTATTCGCGTAATTTTATCACTTTATTCTCCTAATATTACAACTTTATTCTGAAACTGAAAACAAAGAAATTCTCCAGCCTGGCCCTAATACTCCATCGTACTGTCAGCAACTTAACGCCTTTGCCATGCTAAGGTGAATGAATCATCAACGCAGACAGAGCTTAAGCAGTGGAACACAACAAAAAGTTATAGATCTTATCTCTTAATTGTCTATAGGCTTTAACAGAAGTCTATGTATATGATGTATATAAGTGGTGAAAATAGTGTCTCAAAGTTTCAGTGCCTTAGGGTTTTTAAATATGTTACAGAATAGCCTGCTACTAAACTATCATTGGTTTTTATGAAAGTAAAGCCTTATGCTCATATGTCATAAAGACACAAGGCAGATGAGCAATAACAGGAAAGAGGTTTAAAAAGGGGAGAAAATAAGTGTTTAAACTAAGTCACCGTAGCGCTTTGCCTTGGCATGGGAAAGCAGTATGCATTATCCAACTGTTTCAGATGAAATGAATGCTTCTGCATTCAAAGCAGCTTGTTGACAGAGTTTCTAATAGAAGAGGCAGAATAAGCAGGGTACACAGCAGGAAATGCATCCAGATCCTCCAAAAGACAGCTGCAGTTTTGCATCAGAGGTCAACATCCACCACAAGGAAACTGTGGTGAGAGACGGCCCTCTCTGGGACTCATGAGGGTTACTTTTTGTATGAGCACAAGGCTGTTGTTTCATTGACACATTTACAAGAAAAACTTTTGCTTTACTGTGCATTCTCCCAGTAGGAGGTTTATGTTTCATAAGAAGGAAGAGCATGATAAGGAGGGGAACTTTGTGATGTTTCTTACTGGTTACTAAGCAGCCAGCCCCAATATTAGGGTATTCTAAACTCTGGGATATCATGCAGGAAGTTGACCTCACAGAAAGGGACACGCCGAAGGATGTGACCTCATGTAAAGTGATGGTTTAACAGGGCCTTCATTTTCCCTTTGCTCCAGCTATTGATCTCCTCCACCTCCTTGTGGGAACTGAAAGAAGTAAAGAGGAAGCGTGGCGCTGAGACAGTGTGAGGCGAGGGATGTATTCCACATAGCTATGACACCTCTAGTATTTATGATTGAGGCTTTGCTTCAGACAAGTCCATCGACTCTTGTTTCAACTACCCATTAGTTTACATTCCTGAGCAAAAATTAAGTTTTCTTCCTTTTTTAAATCATTAGAATCAAATTGTGGATGTTTCTAGTCTCTCTGGGATCATGGAAGCTGCTCTATATTTACACGTCCTACGTCATGGAAACTTGGGTACTAGTTGTGAAAGTGTGATGTGAAAAAAAGGCCTATTAGTTCTGCTTTTCATATGAGCGGGTTATTTTTATCACCATTGTCTGGCCTCTATTTACAGCACATTCAAATGATAACTTGAGGGGGCTTTGAATTACCACACTCATTTGCACTGACAAAAAAAAAAAAGCCACAAATTTAATATCTTTCTGGAATTTGCCTTTTGGTCTGTAGATTGAATAATTAGAGCCGATGTTGTTCCCTTTTCTGTTTTTCTTGGCAGCTACTTTCATGTGTGCGAGTGTTTGCCAGCTCTGATGGTAGCAGCGAGAACGCGTCACCTGTGAGAGGATCCAAGCGCCTCACCATGACAGAGGTCCAGGTAAGGACGGCCCCTTGACACCAAGCACTGGTCTTTGTCAAAAATCAGCTGGTATTTCTAACAGACTGTCCACCCCTAATGTTGCAGAGTCCGTGGCCACAGGGCACAGAGTGTGTGGCAAGGTACAACTTCAAAGGCACGTCGGAGCAGGATCTGCCCTTTAACAAAGGAGACGTTTTGACTATCATCATTGTCACAAAAGTAAAGCTATGATCCTGTGGAGGTTAACTGTCACAGCAAAACATTCATCGCATGAATGATGTTCTCCAATGCTGATGTTTTGTGTTTTCAGGATCCCAACTGGTACCATGCTAAAAACGCTGCTGGTCAAGAGGGAACAATCCCAGCTAACTACGTGCAGAAAAGAGAAGGTGTGAAATCTGGAGGCAAGCTGAGTTTAATGCCGTAAGTAAACGCATCATTTAGCATCTTAAAGTCGAAGGGAAGCGGCTTTTCCAACCGTTGCAGTTCTGAATTCTCCCGACAATCCCTCACACAAGCATCCTTAGTGTGAGGGATTGTATTTGAGTCAATGAGTCCATGCAATCAGCTGGTTTTCCTTAGATAGAAAACTTTGTATCAATTTGACTGGATGATCTGGTTGAACTGTAAAGTGCCTTGGGATGACATGTGTTGTGAATTTGGCGCTATAGAAATAAACTGAATTGAATTGAGTGGTGCCCGACTTTACATGACTGAATTAAGTCAATGTGATTGGTCGATTATCAAGGAGGCGGGATTGTTGTGGCGGAAGGTTCGCAGGCAAGTTTGGTTGTGGCCGGTTTGTCGGAAGCATCTTGCTAACCAGTTAGCAACTTAGTGCTAGTAGGTTCCCAATGGGAAATTCCATTGGGACCAAGTAGCACTAAATTGGTGACTTAGAAATGACGCTGTCAAGGAACGCTATGGACAGAGGAAACATGCAAGAGGAGGAGAGTTTAGTGTCGGAGGTCGTGGATGAGTCTCCCCCGTCATCCATTTTTTATTTAGAGGAGGAAAGCGGGGATGAAGATGTTGTGGAAGAGGACGCCAGGGCGGCAGAAGCTTGGTTTGGTGTAGAAGGCTTCCAGCCGTACATGTTTGAGCCCTTGCCTCGCAACGCTGCCAGTTCTGTTAGCTCTACGCCTGCCGAAGACACAGACGTCCATCCCCGTGAACACTGGGACGCAACTCAATGGGAAAGGAAAGGATTCTGATTTCTTATTTCAACCGTTGCGTATATTAGCCGCGATGTATGAATCAAGATGCTATGACCAAAACAATCTGACAGATGACCGTTGATATATGATTGGTCGAATTTAGGTATTCAGGCTGACGTAGAACTAACTGGTCTGCAGAAGATAATGAACAAAAACAACACAGGTTTTAAAGACAGGATTTTTTTTTTTTTATAGAAATTTTCTACATTTTGGGACATCATAGTCTGATAAAGAAAACATTTATATACATGTTTAAATATGATTTCCCTATGACTTTAAAGGGCATCTTAATGTAATCATTTTTACACATTTAAATTTTTTGTTGTGTCATATCATTACAATGTCTGACAAAATCATGTAAGAGGAAAAAAAAGGAGTCAATGCAATGCAAAATGCAGGTGAAGGTTGTCAAGGTGTGTTTTTAGTACCTTTGGACTGCCAGAGTTGGATAACACTCTATAACATGTGTGCCTCTAAGAGGAAATTAGTGATTACAAAGTCTGCAGCTTCAGACTACAAGAATGACCTGCTTTTTGCAAGCAGTGGCTGTGAAAACCTCAGTTTTCTCCACATAACCAGCGTCTTTTTTATTTATTTAATATATGTGGAGAAAATCCATCTGGCGGAGTCAGGTTACAATTTTGAAGCATGGTCTGCACTATGATGTTATACGCCACAACACAAGAGAGACAATCAGGAACTAGCTGTGCGTCTAGATGCGGCAGACGCGGTGAGGAAGTGGAAAAATGCAAGGGGTAAGTTAGAGCGAAAACGGAGGGACATGAGGGCGAAAAAGAGTGGGGATCTAGGTGGAAAAAGGGTCCCAGAAATCTTGCACAGCTCGCTCTTCTAGCTGATCCATCTTCACGAGTCGATCTCAACAATGGCGGTCAGCAGAGTGTCTGCGGAAGGGGGATGGGGAGGCAGACGACCTGGTTCCTGAGCATAAACCAGCCTTGAGTCTAAGCATTACCCTATAGCTGCGCACCCCTTCTGAAAAATCCTTGATCCGCCCCTGGAATAGAAGTAGTGCGTTCTCTTTACTTGTGTTTAATCTCAGGTTGCCCACATTTCCAATTAAAAATAAAGTTTGCAGCAGAAGTGCTCAATATATCCCTTTCTGGTTGTGAGGGGGCAGCCGCACAACCACTACATGCATCATTTATGAAAAAGTTCATTTTTTTCGGTTAGAAGAGGACCTATTTTAGTTACAGCAATAGATGGTGGGGCATTTAGTGGATGCAATAGCAATCACTACTCTACCATCCAGATTTGGAGGATGTGACTTAAAAGGTTTTTTTATGTAACATGGTTTCACCACTGAAAAAGCAGAAGTAAAAATTCTTATTATTAGTCTATCTGCCCTTAATATGAGCAGGTAGATGAGTGGGATGGGTAGTTTTGCACTTAAAATAAGATAGTTGCGTGTTTGTTTTTTTTGTGTTTATGGCACTAGTGGTTTGTTTTTCTGACAGGAAAGGGGGGTATGAGAGAGAGAGACGCAGCAAAGGACTACAGGCCGGATTCGAACCGGGTCGGCCACATCTAGGACTCAGGCTTCCGTATATGGGTCATGAGCACTAACCACTGCCCCACCTGTACGCCCAAGATGGATGAATTTTCTGCACTTGAAATATGATAATATAGTTGCATTTTTCTTGAAAGCAACTTTCAGTCCAGGTTTCACCACACTTGGAGGTATACACTGGAAAAAATCCAGATCTAGATAAGTCATTTTTTTCTTAAAATAAATGCATTTGTTCTTGGATTGAGGAGTTAAAAGTGACATTTTGCCAATGGAACAACACTGGAAAAACATTCCAGAAATAAGCAAAAATTTCTTAAATTAAGTGTATTTATCCTTAATTTGAGCAGGTAAATGAGATAGTTTGCCAATGGAATGAGTATTTTATACTCTTAAAATAAGTTAATTAGATAATATGCACTTAAAATAAGACGATGTAATTGTGTTTTCTTATTTAAGGTGTAAATTGTCTTGTTCCATTGGCAAAATCGCCCTCAAACCAAGAACAAATGCACTTATTTTGAGAAAAAAATTACTTTAGATTTTGATTTTTTCCAGTTAAGACAACTCTTAAAATAGGAACACACAACTGCATTGTCTTATTTCAAGTGAATATTATCAAAATATCTTATTTTAAGAGTAAAAATACTGATTCCATTGGCAAACTACCTCATTTACTTACTCAAATTAAGGGTAAATAAACTTAATTTAAGAAAATTCTACTTATTTCTAGATCGTTTTTCCAGTGTAGGAAAGGATTTTTTAGATCCGATTACATCACTTGGCCCGTATCAGTCCTCTGCTGGCTGCTCTTCCCACAAACTTGCCTATATACGGTGAGAGGGTCAGATCCATCAATGAATGGGTGATGTGACCCAGAGCAGCGCTTTACGGCAGCTCCCCAAAAACACGAAAGCTACAACAAAAGAGACATGATATTAAACTGATCAGACATATTTTTGGTTCTCTGATGTAGCATTAAGTCTTGGTGTGGTTTTGTCTTTACAGTTGCTTGTGCAAAGAGGTTTACTATTAGATTCCAGAACAAAAAGGGACACTGTTTAATTCTAGATCATTTTAACTCTATACCGTTGGTAAATTGTCCTCCTTAGCTGCTCAAATCAAAGAAAACTCTTTTATTCTGCTACATATATTCTATATTTCTACACACTTAGTTTGGAAATGGACTTACTGATATTACATTTTTTATAGTGAGTAACATACAGGTGCTGGTCATAAAATTAGAATATCATGAAAAAGTAGATTGATTTCAGTAATTCCATTTAAAAAGGGAAACTTGTATATTATATTCATACATTACATACAAACTCATATATTTCAGATGTTTATTTTGTTTAATTTTGATGATTACAAATGACAACAAATGAAAATCTCAAATTCATCATATCAGAAAATTAGAATATTGTGAAAAGGTTCAAAATTGATGGCCCCTGGTGCCACACTCTAATCAGCTAATTAACTCAAACCACCTGCAAAAGCCTTTAAATGGTCTTTCAGTCTAGTTCTATAGGCTACACAATCATGGGGAAGACTGCTGACTTGACAGTTGTCCAAAAGACGACCATCGACACCTTGCACAAGGAGGGCAAGACACAAAAGGTCATCGCTAAAGAGGCTGGCTGTTCACAGAGCTCAGTGTCCAAGCACATTAATAGAGAGGCGAAGGGAAGGAAAAGATGTGGTCGAAAAAAGTGTACAAGCAAGAGAGATAACCGCACCCTGGAGAGGATTGTGAAACAAAACCCCTTCAAAAATGTGGGGGAGATTCACAAAGAGTGGACTGCAGCTGGAGTGAGTGCTTCAAGAACCACCACACACAGACGTATGAAAGACATGGGTTTCTGCTGTCGCATTCCTTGTGTCAAGCCACTCTTGAACCACAGACAGCGTCAGAAGCGTCTTGCCTGGGCTAAAGAGAAACAGGACTGGACTGCTGGTGAGTGGTCCAAAGTCATGTTCTCTGATGAAAGTAAATTTTGCATTTCCTTTGGAAATCAAGGTCCCAGAGTCTGGAGGAAAAGAAGAGAGGCACTTCATCCACGTTGCTTGAAGTCCAGTGTAAAGTTTCCACAGTCAGTGATGGTTTGGGGTGCCATGTCATCTGCTGGTGTTGGTCCATTGTGTTTTCTGAGGTCCAGGGTCAACGCAGCCACATACCAGGAAGTTTTAGAGCACTTCATGCTTCCTGCAGCTGACCAACTTTTTGGAGATGCAGATTTCATTTTCCAACAGGACTTGGCACCTGCACACAGTGCCAAAGCTACCAGTACCTGGTTGAAGGACCATGGTATCCCTGTTCTTAATTGGCCAGCAAACTCTCCTGACCTTAACCCCATAGAAAATCTATGGGGTATTGTGAAGAAGAAGATGCAATACACCAGACCCAACAATTCAGAAGAGCTAAAAGCCACTATTAGAGCAACCTGGGCTATCATAACACCTGAGCAGTGCCACAGACTGATCGACTCCATGCCACGCCGCATTGCTGCAGTAATACAGGCCAAAGGAGGCCCAACTAAATACTGAGTGCTGTACATGCTCATACTTTTCATGTTCATACTTTTCAGTTGGCCAACATTTCTATAAATCCTTTGTTTTTATTGGTCTTCAGTAATATTCTAATTTTCTGATATGATGAATTTGAGATTTTCATTTGTTGTCATTTGTAATCATCAAAATTAAACAAAATAAACATCTGAAATATATGAGTTTGTATGTAATGTATGAATATAATATACAAGTTTCACTTTTTAAATGGAATTACTGAAATCAATCTACTTTTTCATGATATTCTAATTTTATGACCAGCACCTGTAATTGCTGGTTTTAATAATAGAACAAATGTGATTTGTTTTAGGGATTATGTTTTGAAGAATTTTTGTTTTGTTGTCTCTCTGATATTCTGATATTAATTCAATTCAGTTTATTTCTATAGAGCCAATTCACATCCAGTCAGATTAGTTCAAAGTTTTCTGTCTAAGAAAAACCAGCTGATTGCATCGACTATTTGACTCTTCAGCAATCCGTCACACTAAGGCCCCGTCCACACGAAGCCGAACCCTGGCCTAAACGCACAAATTTTTCACCAAACCAGCCTCTCATCCATACGAAGCCGGCGTTTCGGGGGTCTGTAAACGATCTTTTTTTTATTAAGCCTTCAGAGTGGGAAGATTCTGAAACGCCGTTTTCGCGTTTCCATCTTTAAGCTCTAACCGCATTTTTTTTCTTACACGCATGCGTCATAGCATCGCCTCTAAGCACGCATGCGCGACACAGCATCACAACAACAATGGCGCCGTCCTGTGTTGAATGGTTGCTGCTCATGCTACTCACCCTGCTGTCGGGCTTACAACAGAATCTTCTTCTTCTGGAATATCTCCAGGAAGAACAGAGCAATATCGAACACATAGTTCAGCACCTGAATTTGACTGAACCACGAAAATGGACCCGCAGGGCAACCATGTGTAAATATTAGTGCGTATGCCCAACATTTCGTCGCCTATTTTTGCTTTGGCACGACAGCGCCACTTATAGGCCTGGCATACATTTTATAGCGTTTTCATGCATTCGTGTGGACGCTCACATTTATTTTACGTCTCCGTCTTTACGACAAACGTTCTGGAAAATATTAGCGTTTCGTGTTCGTTTTGACTTAGTGTGGACGGGGCCTAAGCATGCTTGTAGCGACAGTGGAGAGGAAAAACTCCCTTTGAACTGTCAAGGAGACAGAAGCAGACATAAAAAAAGAAGCATAGATACAAAAGGCAACTGTCAACCAGCTCCACAGGCGGCCCCGTCCAGGAAACACACAGCCAGGCAGACGAGCTCCGAGCCAGCTCCCATGTCAGAGGATGAAGAGAGCACATCCAGGTAGTCACAGTCAGAGAAACAGGACTACACTGGAAAACAGGCTAAGCTCCAACATCTAGAAACAAAGGTGTTGATGGCAGCAGCACAGCTGATATTTCTCTCCAGGATGGAGTCACAGCCAAACAGGAACAGACCAGATGAAGCTACTATGAGAAAAAGCAGAGAGAGCAGGACGTTAGAGATTGAACTAATAGATTCTGCAGAGTGGGAGAATAGAGATAGAATGAAGCAGAATGATGAAAAAGGGGTCCCTATGTCCTCCAGCAGTCTAAGCCTATAGCAGCATAACTATAGAGATAGCTCAGGATAACCTGAGCCACTCTAACTAGAAGCTTTATCAAAAAGGAAAGTTTTAAGCCTAGCCTTAAAAGTAGACAGGGTGTCTGCCTCACGGACTAAAACTGGTAGTTGGTTCCACAGGAGAGGAGCCTGATAACTAAAAGATCTGCCTCCCATTCTACTTTTAGAAATATCTCATCTAAACATTAGATGTTACAACAAACAGGATCAGGTTAAGGTATCTGTTCTTGCAACCCTTACCACCACAGCATTTTATAGTCTGGTTTACTGTAATGGCCAAAATAGCTCTCTTCCGATGACTTCATTATTGAAGAAAACAGTGGAGTTTTTTGTAAAGGCATTGCTACTGTATTGTGCAAGAAGGCCACAGTTAGGTCGGGCTGTGTTGTAATTGCAGTGCAGTTGTCTGCCTCAGCTTTGCATGAAATTGACACAGTTTCCTGTTGTCTCCTTTTCTATTTTAAACCAAAGTAATCTCAAAAATCTTAGCCTGCTTCGCCCACGTGATGCGTTTCAATGTGTATGCATCTTTGCATAAAGTGATAGCTTTATTTTTAGTGCTCCTGATCATAGAATTGTCTAGAACATTTTCATGCTTCCACCAACACGCATATAGAAATGATATAAATATATAATTTGATGCTACGGGTCTCATAGTAAGTCATGAAAGTTACTACCGCCTTTTTTATAGAACAGACTCTCTCAAACAGACTTTCCTTGGTGTTGCTTGATTGATTTGTCTATTTATGAAAAAAAGTGTTCCATATTACGGTACTCATTGTCTTCTCGTACAAATAGTTTCGGTAAAAGTGTTTCAATGTTTTTTTTTTTTTACAACTGAGGCGGAAGAGGATTCTATTTCTGTGACGAAAAGCTTTTGTCCCAAGCTTTCCAACAAGCTCCTCTGTGTGATATTTAAATTTTCCATGGAGCCACATGCAAATGTGGTTACTGCACCTTCAGAAAGCCGCATTTGAATATGTAACTACCTCTGTAATGTAGCTGGTCACAGGGACTATGCAAATTATTATAATCTATACATCTGAAGGCTGAAAACAGTATTTTAACTATTTGCATCAAAGGTTCATTTAAGGTCATTGACAGATCCCACAGGTAATGCAGGAAGAGAGGGTGAACATTTCTCTGAGACTACTCCATACCAATTGTTCTTTCTAAAAAATATGTATTTTCCATTCATTAATACGACGGACTATTAGGGCCACACATGAAGAGAAAATATTTTTGCCATGACGAGATTAAACTCGACATGTTGACTTTAAAGTCGACATGTCGAGAATAAAGTTGAAATGTCATGTTGAGTTTAATCTCGACGTGTCGACTTTAAACTCGCCCTGTCGACTTTAAACTCGCCATTTCGAGAATAAAGTTGAAATGTCATGTTGAGTTTAATCTCGACGTGTCGACAATAAAGTTTAAATTAGTTCAAGAGAGCCAACCGCTGCACAGGATACATGCACAGAATCCTATACAGTTGCAGCACGTCAAAGACTACCTTCACTCTTAAAACGCAGACTGTAGCTGTGGAGCGCGGTTGCTCTTTTCTCCAAACTTTGGAATGTCGAGATTAAAGTCGCCACGATATATCAACTTTATTCTCGAAATGGCGAGTTTAAAGTCGACACGTCGAGATTAAACTCAACATGACATTTCAACTTTATTCTCAAAATGTTGAGTTTAAAGTCGACATGTCGAGTTTAATCTCGTCATGGCAAAAATATTTTTTCTCTTCATGTGTGGCCCTAATACTCCGTCGTACATTAATGATGCATGCTGCAAGGTGGTTAGCATTGCTAATAAGGCTGCCATTTAAAATGCATATGTGAATTTCTCCCTGCAGAATGCATGCTCTCCAACTTTTCCTCCAACAGCTAAAAAATGTATCAGGCTAATTTGCAGCTCCACTTTAGCCTGAGGCATATGTGCACGGTTATTTTCCTCTGTGATGGCGCCGTTCCTCTCGCTGCGGCGGATGGAGTTAGGCTTTGCATGGGATGAAGGAGATCCTCATGGTTTATTAACTTGACAAAAAAAACTCTTATCTTTCTAACAGAGTACTACTGAACCTGCTGGGATTTTATCTCAATAAAAACATTTTCATAATCATTTTTTTTATTAATTTATAAGAACATCAATAATTTCCATTGTATGTAGATAAAGTAGAAGGAGATTTACAATTTGAATATTTCCTTTGCAAAACAGATTACAGCTCCTGTCCTGGATATTTGAACCGTGTCCTAAAATATTTGACAAGATTAAGAAGTATAATTAACAGCTTTTTTAACCTAATATTTAGCGAAAAAAATGTATGATTTTGTAGCATCCATTGGTTTGAAAGTTGTTAATCATACATTTATGTTGTTGCCAGTTTTACACAGCTCTGCAGAAAAGAAACAGGAATCTAATTTTAAACTGCCTACAGAGTATAAAATCTGCATTTTGCATCATTAGCACATGTTGTAATAGCAATAAGCATGATTAGCACAGGGAGCAGCATTACGGCACCAGCTAATCAATTTCGATTTTTTTTTTTTTTCACAGAAACGCAATATAAATATTCTCTATTCTCATCCCTACTTTAGAGTTATTAAAGAACGTTTATTGTTATACAGTTCTTCCTGTACCACGACTTTGACAAACAAATGGTTCTAATAAATAGTTCTGCATATAAACAATAATGACGATTTTTAATGAAATCCTGATTCTGTGCAGCCCTATGTAGATGTAAGCATTGCTGTTTACAAAATCAGTCCAATAAAAGTCATTATACATTTTTTTTTTTTTCAAAAATTTTGGAAATGGGGCAGCGGTTTCAGAGGTGTTACTTCATGGATGTGCAGCACTTAGCAAAGTTTAACACTTAAATGAAACATTAAAATTTCAGTAGTTTTCATTTCCTGGGTGCAGACTTTCCCAGATAACAAGTCCTAGTCAGCAGGAAGCCTTTTCAGATTACCACAAGATTGCAGGCGGCGGCGTGGTTAGCCTGCAGCCATGTATGGAGGCCTTAGCCCTCGACGCGGGTAACCCGGGTTCGAATCAGGCCTGTAGTCTCTCCCCGTCTCTCATACCCTTGTTCCCGTCGGCCTACTGTCCATAAAACGAGCCTCTTGTGCCGTAAAAACTAAAAAAAAAAAAAAACAGATTGCAGGGGCAGGATTCTGTGGTGAGCAATCATAATAGATGGATCCTTTCTTTCAATGTTCTGACTTCTGCTCATCAGCTGTATTTAAGACCTTTTTAAACTTCAATTCAGTTTATTTCCATAGCTCCAATTCACATCATGTCATCTCAAGCCACTTTCCAGTTCACCAGATCATCCAGTCAGATTGATTCAAAGTTTTCTATCTAAGGAAAACCAGCTGATTGCATCGACTCATTGACTCTTCAGCAATCCCTCACACTAAGCATGCTTGTAGCGACAGTGGAGAGGAAAAACTCCCTTTTAACAGGAGGAAACCTACAGCAGAACCAGGCTCAGTGTGAGCGGCCATCTGCTGAGTCCCACTGGGGTTCAAGGAGACAGAAGCAGACATACAAAAAGAAGCATAGATACAAAAGGCAACTGTCAACCAGCTCCACAGGCGGCCCCGTCCAGGAAACACACAGCCAGGCAGACGAGCTCCGAGCCAGCTCCCATGTCAGAGGATGAAGAGAGCACATCCAGTTAGTCACAGTCAGAGAAACAGGACTACACTGGAAAACAGGCCAAGCTCCAACATCTAGAAACAAAGGTGTTGATGGCAGCAGCACAGCTGATATTTCTCTCCAGGATGGAGTCACAGCCAAACAGGAACAGACCAGATGAAGCTACTATGAGAAAAAGCAGAGAGAGCAGAATGTTAGAGATTGAACTAACAGATTCTGCAGAGTGGGAGAATAGAGATAGAATGAAGCAGAATGAGAAAAAGGGGTCCCTATGTCCTCCAGCAGTCTAAGCCTATAGCAGCATAACTATAGAGATACGGATATGGACTAAAACTGGTAGCTGGTTCCACAGGAGACGAGCCTGATAACTAAACTTTCTATAGAGATCGAGAATGTAATACAGGAGGAGGACGACTCTAGCGTGTTTTCTCCATTATGTTTTGTGTTGGCAGTGAAATAAACTACAAATTAAAATTATATAAGACAATTTAATTTAAGTAACTGGTTTATTTATCTATAATCTATAAGGGATACCTAGAGCAAAAAGTACATATAGATCTAATTCCAAATGACCTTTCATTGCCATTTTTTAAAATAAATTTGTGTGTTCCCTGAAGTTTATCCATTTTAAATGAAAATGTAATTTTTGGGAAAGTTTCAGTCTGATCTCAGTAGGCACTGCAGTTCTGAAACTTCTCTAAGCATGAAATCAGATGCTGCTTTTCAGTTATGCATGTAGTTGGACCTTTGATTGTCTGCAATGGTCCACTGAAGTGACTGAGAAGGTTTGAATTATTAAAGTTAAACAATGTTTTCAGTTACTTTTGGCAACGATTAGTCTAATTTTGTAAAGCTCATCTGTGGTGTCCCTCAAGACTTATTCTTGTCCCACTGTTATCTTTTACATAAATTTTACCTCTTGCTCAAGTTATTCACATGTACACTATTTCAATTTCCATGCTGTTGAACCTCTAATCTATTTATCCATGAACCTGTCTAATCTTTTTTGAGTAAACTAATCTTTCTTATCATCTCTCTGGTGCAAAGCTCTGATTATATTTTGTGCTGTTAAACTTTTATTAAACAGAGGCGCTAGAGTTTGGTCCCAAGGCATAGAGTTCCCATTAATCAGGTTCTTCAGGCTGCAGAAGAGAGGACAGGAACCTTGTTTGGTTTTAGACTTAGACTCGTACGTGCTTCTCAAAACAATTTACTAAAACTGCTCTAAATCCGATGAGAAATATTCCAAAAATAGGATGAATTATCCTTCCTCATCAGACAACATCATTGTCTATATAATTGAATTATTATTAAGAATTAATATTCTCACATGATCTCACATTTGAGAAATTCGCTGGGGAGCAGTGGGCTGCCATCGTGCGGCGCCCAGGGAGCAGTGTGGGGTTAAAGGAATAGTACACCCAAAACATGATCAGCCTTCATTTTCTACTCACCCCCATGCTGAACAACACTCTGGAGTACTTTTTTGATATCTCAAATGCATCTGGAGATCTGGGAGGCTTCTTGCTGTCTGCTGACATTCAAATAATGGAGGTCTATGGCGCCCGAGGCAGAAAGGTCCATAAAAGTCCACAAAAAACGTGTCAATATTCCTCCATACTGCTCGTCCAATGTATTCCAAGTGTCCTGAGTGGGTAGCGTCCATAATTTACTCGAAACGAAGTCATTTAGAATGTTTTTAGAGCATAAACAGTAGTGTATAGGATTTCCTAAAAGCGCGTTCACGACGCTACGGAAACCGCGGCAGACCAAACCAGATGAAAGTGCGCATTCAGCTCGGCAAAGAACTCATGCTCTTCCTCAACACTGAAGTCCTCCGATATTTTTCTTTCGTTGTTTCTTTCTTTGCACAGGTAAACAGCACATTTCTTCTTCTACGCTTGCATTATCAGCAGAGCAGACGCTGAATGCGCACTTTCATCTGCTTTGGTCTGTCGCGGTTTCCGTAGGCTCGTGAACGCGCTTTTAGGAAATCCTATACACTACTGTTTATGCTCTAAAAACATTCTAAATGACTTCGTTTCGAGTAAATTACGGACGCTACCCACTCAGGACACTTGGAATACATTGGACGAGCAGTATGGAGGAATATTGACACGTTTTTTGTGGACTTTTATGGACCTTTCTGCCTCGGGCACCATAGACCTCCATTATTTGAATGTCAGCAGACAGCAAGAAGCCTCCCAGATCTCCAGATGCATTTGAGATATCAAAGTACTCCAGAGTGTTGTTTAGCATGGGGGTGAGTAGAAAATGAAGGCTAATCATGTTTTGGGTGTACTATTCCTTTAAGGGTCTTGCTCAAGGACCCACAGTGGAGCGAACCGGGTGCTTGCAACCTTCTCCGAGCACAAGAGCACTGCACTAACCTCTAGGCCAACACTCCCCTGATTGATTACTTACAGGAGTAATAACCTAGTATTTTACATTTAAACTCCTTCTAAAACTGTCATTAAAATTGTGTTTAATCATTTTTAGGAGAAAAAAAATCACATAGAGAAAATGACTCGGCATCAGCAAAACACACATTTACGTAAAATAAAGTCTGATTTCCGTGTGATGACAGCTTTAAATTGCTGTTCTGCATTGAAGAGCAGTCAGACATCTTTAACTAGTACCTAACAGTGCAGCTGGAGGCCTCACTAGAACTATTTAAAGCATCTCTGCACTGCTTATCTATTAAGAACTGATTTTAAGATTTTATTGTAAGTGTATCCATCAATGTTTGTACATAAATGCCCCATTTAATATTTCTTCTTACCTTCTCCCATAACTTCCTAAATTATCCCTCATTTTGGTTCACAGAGCAAAATTGAAGAGATGGTTTTATTTTTAGCTTCTATTGCCTCTGTGTGTTTTTCATGAACTGATTTATGAATTTTATGCTCTTTTTGTTTTTATATTGCACTGTGAAGCGCTTTCTTCAGCTCATTTTAGTGCCCCAATTCTTTTCTTACTCTTCCAGATGGTTTCATGGGAAGATAACACGAGACCAGGCCGAGCGGCTGCTTCACCCTCCTGAGACAGGCCTGTTCTTGGTGAGAGAGAGCACCAACTTCCCTGGTGACTACACTCTGTGTGTGAGCTGTGACGGGAAGGTGGAGCACTACCGCATTATCTACAAAAACGGCAAGCTCACTATTGATGAAGAGGCCTATTTTGAGAACCTCATGCAGCTGGTTGAGGTGAGACTGCAAGATTAGAGGTAACCTATAAAAATAAATGCTCATTGTTTATACATATGGTCTAGCACTGAAGCATTAGTCTAAGGTGGGCGGGGTTTAGGAAGCCGACATAGCTGTACAACTTCACAACATTCAGTTCCTGGAACATATGTTGAACAGGAAGAGTTAAAGAGGAAGTGAACATTATGCTGAGGTTCAACCTCAAAAAGGCTCTTTGCTGTCAAACTGGGTGCTTTTCCTGTGTGAAGGACGTATTCTGAACTGCCGCTTGTTCGTTTTCTGGAACAAAAACTTTTGTTCACAGTTAATGGATGTGTAACTGTAGTATTTAGTAAGAGAGCCCTCTATTGGCCACCACTGTAAAAAGCTCTGGTTCTAACAAAACTGATTTTTGAGCTCTAGAGCCTCAGGTTTCTATTTGCAGCAGGTTTGTTTTAATTTAATCTCCTATTTTCATATATTTGTCTTCGATGTTCTGCAAAACCAAACTACATAAATAACAACAAGGATGTTGATGACATAATCTTACTATTATGTCATAGATAAATTATTTAAGCCCAGTCAGATAAAGCCAAAAGGAAAAGTTTACATCTCAATTTGTAGAATAAAAACATGCTTCAATTAAATACTCAACATTCTGAGCAAATATGCTTACAGCAAATATGCTTATAGGCTTGTAGAAGGACACATTAAGTGAGATAATGTGGGGAAACTTTTCGTTTTAATCTTGTTTCTGCAAAGTCATACCAAAGTTAAACCTTAAGTTAAAAGTTTGTTGTCCAACAGTTCTATTTGCTTTACTGCCTGATTTAAGGTTGTTTTTACCTCTAACAGCTTATATTCTAATACTAGTCACTCTTATTTTATTGTTTATTTAATGTAAAGCATTTTGAACTGCACCGCCGCCTCCTTGCTTCTTCCCAGCAAGCCGACAAGTTCCAAACTTCACCACTAGATGAACAATGGACACCCAAAGCTTCGGTCAAGAAGGTTTAAACTACTGTTAAAGACATTACCTGACACAAAGTACTCCCCTGAATTGTCTTTGCACTGAGTTGTGCTAAAAATTTAAGATATCATCAACAGTATGTTTTATTAAAACATGTTTACTATGCTTAATATAGAGGAGAAACCACATTAAATCCAGATATCAGTACCTTCGCGCTGTATCCAAAATTCATGGCTTTAGTAAGTAAACACCATTCTATGTGTAAAGGATTTATAAGAAGTGTTATTTTATTAATAAATAAATGAATAGGCTTTAAATTATGTTGTTTTACAAGAATTGTAATGATAAACTTTTGAAATGGCAGGGAAATTTCATTTTTTCCCCAAGTTATTATCTAAATATGTATATATACGAAAGAAGGGAGAAACAGCGCCCCCCAAAACAACTAAATGGTCAAAAGCGGTATTACACCATACTCAAATCAAACTAAAAAATCATTAAAAACCCAAAGTTTGCAGTAAAATCCTGGAAAAAAAAAAAAAAAAAAAAAGACTGGAGATGATTTACTAAATAATTCAAAGAATAAAAAAAAAATTTAAACCTCAATGCCATATAGTGAGCCAGTTGAAATGCCAGTAAAATGCTTAAGTATAATAAAGACGTTCTCAAATATTCAATTCAATTCAGTTTATTTATATAGCGCCAAATTCACAACACATGTCATCTCAAGGCACTTTACAGTTCAACCAGATCATACAGTCAAATTGATACAAAGTTTTCTGTCTAAGGAAAACCAGCTGATTGCATCGACTCATTGACTCAAATACAATCCCTCACACTAAGCATGCTTGTAGCGACATGTCTTTAGCCATATGTCTAAAGACATATGTCTTTAGACATATGTCTAAAGACATATGTCTAAAGACATATGTCTTTAGCCATATGTCTAAAGACATATGTCTAAAGACATACACTATATTGCCAAAAGTATTTGCTCACCTGCCTTGACTCACATATGAGCTTAAGTGACATCCCGTTCCTAATCCATAGGGTTCAATATGACGTCGGTCCACCCTTTGCAGCTAGAACAGCTTCAACTCTTCTGGGAAGGCTGTCCACAAGGTTTAGGAGTGTGTTTATGGGAATTTTTGACCATTCTTCCAGAAGCGCATTTGTGAGGTCGCACACTGATGTTGGACGAGAAGGCCTGGCTCTCAGTCTCCGCTCTAATTCATCCCAAAGGTGTTCTATCGGGTTGAGGTCAGGACTCTGTGCAGGCCAGTCAAGTTCATCCACACCAGACTCTGTCATCCATGTCTTTATGGACCTTGCTTTGTGCACTGGTGCACAGTCATGTTGGAAGAGGAAGGGGCCAGCTCCAAACTGTTCCCACAAAGTTGGGAGCATGGAATTGTCCAAAATGTCTTGGTATGCTGAAGCATTCAGAGTTCCTTTCCTTGGAACTAAGGGGCCAAGCCCAGCTCCTGAAAAACAACCCCACACCATAATCCCCCCTTCACCAAACTTTACACTTGGCACAATGCAGTCAGACAAGTACCGTTCTCCTGGCAACCGCCAAACCCAGACCCGTCCATCAGATTGCCAGATGGAGAAGCGCGATTCGTCACTCCAGAGAACGCGTCTCCACTGCTCTAGAGTCCAGTGGCGGCGTGCTTTACACCACCGCATCCGACGCTTTGCATTGCACTTGGTGATGTATGGCTTGGATGCAGCTGCTCGACCATGGAAACCCATTCCATGAAGCTCTCTGCGCACTGTTCTTGAGCTAATCTGAAGGCCACATGAAGTTTGGAGGTCTGTAGTGATTGACTCTGCAGAAAGTTGGCGACCTCTTCGCACTATGCGCGTCAGCATCCGCTGACCCCGCTCCGTCAGTTTACGTGGCCTACCACTTCGTGGCTGAGTTGCTGTTGTTCCCAAACACTTCCATTTTCTTATAATACAGCTGACAGTTGACTGTGGAATATTTAGGAGCGAGGAAATTTCACGACTGGATTTGTTGCACAGGTGGCATCCTATCACAGTTCCACGCTGGAATTCACTGAGCTCCTGAGAGCGACCCATTCTTTCACAAATGTTTGTAAAAACAGTCTGCATGCCTAGGTGCTTGAATTTATACACCTGTGGCCATGGAAGTGATTGGAACACCTGATTCCAATAATTTGGATGGGTGAGCAAATACTTTTGGCAATATAGTGTATGTCTTTAGACATATGTCTTTAGCCTTGCAGACTTCTTTTACACCTTGAACTTTTTCAAACATGTTAAGCCTTCAGTTTTCAGGTTGTTATTTGGATTTTCTCTTACATATCCGCATGATGTGTTAGATAACTGTGAAGTGCAATATTTGAATAATACAAAAAAAGAAAATTTGGATTGCGTTTCTAATTTAGTCCAGCACTCTCATACCCTTCAATGATTTCTTATTCAAATAACCGACTGTAGACGTAACTTATTCGGTAAATCGGATCCAATCTGTGTGTAATTCAGTAACACATCTGTCCTCTGAGGTTTGTTAGAGAACATTAGTGAACAAACAGACTCATGAAGACGAAGGAACAAACCAGGACATGATTGTGAACACACCCTGCAGATAGTGATACAAGCTGCTGGCAGCATCACACATTTCACTTTGTTAGAACGGCCCTAATCCTTAAACAGTAGTAGCAGTAGTCTAAAACACCAAGAATAGTAATTCTTTCATTTCACCACAAAACAAATCGTTTTATTTAATAAAATCTTTTTTTGCTGCAGGTAAACAATTAAACTCTATGGATTAAACAGCTGATTTAGACCGGGGTAAACCTCTATTTATTACTTTTTAGATAGATAATAGGCACATCAAACGGTTGGACCTTTTTTCCTCCTAAATGTCAAAACGTTAATCATGAAATGGCTGCTGTATGTTGCAGACATAAAGGTGACTGTATCTGATGCTTTTTTTTTTCTTTCAGAAGAATTTCTTGTTCATCACATCCTTTCACCGTCTCTCTTTCCTTCTAGATAATAATCAGTCTGTCGATCATAGTTTATCAAACATGAATGAAGCAGACGGCCTTTGAAAGTACAGCTTCTTCTCTAGAGCAGAAAACGCAAACATTTATTTGTATTCATCAAATTAAGAGGATAACCCACAGTCACAACCAAAACCGCCCACAGAGCAAAGCTGGGCAATTAATTAGTTTCTTTTTTAGTTTTTGACATGACTGAATTTTTCTTTCTTTTAAGCGTCTGCCTGTTACTTTAAACTGTCTACATCTGACCTTCTCCAGCACTACACCAAAGATGCAGACGGCCTGTGCACCAAGCTGATTAAGCCAAAGCTAGAGGAGGGCACTGTGGCTGCTCAGGACGAGTTCTCCAGGAGTAAGACTCAGTTTGTCTGTGTTTCAATGATGCAATGATGTGCTAAACCATGTTCACCATTAGTGAATGTTTTCACTAATATGTCTTTTCCTTTTTAACTGACTAACAGGTGGATGGTCTATGAGCAGAAAAGACTTGAAGCTTCATCAGGTTATTGGTAAAGGAGAATTTGGAGGCAAGTAGATTCACTCCACTTACTAAAGAAAAAGCCTTTTTTATATTTATTCTTTGATTTGTTTTTTTTAATAAATAATAATAAGATGGTGTTGAAAAAAATAGTATAAGAGTGTACATTTCTTTAAGAAAGAAGATTAGATAATTTTTTCTCACAACTACATTTCAAAAATGTTTAAAAGCTACAGTGTGTAATAATTACAGGGATATACAGTCAGAAATGTAATATATTATACATAACTATGTCATTTATCATCATCTACGAGCTCAGCCTCTTAACCTTAATATTTGCGTTGCCTTAGAATTCGTTATTTATAATTACATAGGAGCGGGTCTCGCAGCCATGGAGGCAGACATCTTTGCGCTACGGCAGCGCAGAGCCAACAAACTAGCGATTGCGAGATCGCCCATTACGCTCGAAAGTAACTACGGCAAGTTGAGAGAGATGAACTGAGACGGTACTGAACAATAGATGGCAGTATTATGCCTGAGAATACTATCTGTAAAATTATCTATGTAAACAAACCTCATCACTTGAGAAGGTAGGTGATGCGGACGTCGTGGAAGACATTTTGTCCCGTAACGCTCGCCGTACTGTTGGGGGGGAGAAGCGGTGGGGAGGAGATGTTCATGTTGCTGCGGTCTGCAGTCTGGACGTTAGATGTCGCTAAAAGTTACACACTGTAGCTTTAAAAATAACATCCACTGGACTTTATTTCCAAGTTTGAAAACATTTCTCTTCCATCCAGGAAGCTTTTTCAATTCAAAATGTCAGAAATAGCGTTTAGTTCCAGGTTTTATCCAGCAGCCCAACAAAGGCTTGTTTTAGTTTAGAAAACATGCAAATAGAAACGGACGAACGGGTCCACCCCTTTGGAATGGGGGTAATTTGGCTTTTTTTGTTAGCCTGTAGTTCCTACCCTCATCTATGGTCATGAACTCTGGGTCATGACCGAAAGAACGAGATCGCGGATACAAGCGGCCGAAATGGGTTTCCTCCGTAGGGTGGCTGAGTTCTCCCTTAGAGATAGGGTGAGGAGTAGAGCCGCTGCTCCTCTACGGCGAGAGGAGCCAGTTGAGGTGGCTCGGGCATCTGTTTAGGATGCCTCCTGGACGCCTCCCTGGTGAGGTGTTCCGGGCACGTCCCACCGGGGGGAGGCCCCGGGGAAGACCCAGGACACGCTGGAGAGACTATGTTTCTCGGCTGGCCTGGGAACGCCTTGGGGTTCCTCCTGAGGGGCTAGAAGAAGTGGCTGGGGAGAGGGAAGTCTGGGCCTCCCTTCTTAAGCAGCTGCCCCCGCGACCCGACCCTGGATAAGTGGAGGAAGATGGATGGATGGATAGATGTTAGCCTGCAATGCCCCATACCTGTCTATGTCTCTGAAAAGGGGGGTTGTTAAAGGGAATTGTTGGCCTGGCTTTTTTTTTAAAGCTGAAATTTTAGTCCACCCCCTCTGTTTAAGGTGTTTAAGGTTGGTGTATTCAGATTTCTGCTTTCAAAAACCTACAATGCAGCAATTGAGTTGATTCCTTCCCACTATAATTGCAACCCCTGTACAGGGGAACAGAAGACCTCACATATTCAGCCAGGCCAACAATTCCCTTTAACGACCCCCGTTTCAGAGACTTAGGCTACGTTCATACTGCAGCCTGAAGTGACCCAAATCCGATTTTTTTGACCTTGTGTGACACGGTTCTGATCTTTTCATGGCTGTCTGAATAACACAAATCCAGTTTTTTCCACTGCGACTAAGGCCGCTTGGCTCTGTGGTCCTGAATCCGATACGAATCTGATCTTTTCAAATGCGACCTGTGTCTGAACGACTAGGTCACATTCATCCGACCTGAACACCATTAATACCCAACAAAGGTCACTAATATGCGTCTAGCTATGAAGAGGCGGCGAGAAAAACAACCATGACAGGCGATGATGCAGAGAGCAGTATTGTCGGGTTCATAAATGTAGGTTTGCAAAAGAAGAACTGAAATACACAGTAATGGATACAATTTCTGCAGAAAGGAGAGACAGTTGAACCCCAGACTCAAACACACTGTCTCCCACTGGACCTCCTCCGCAGAGCGTTTTATTAACAGAACATGACACATGGTTACAAACAGGGTATTGTTCTGACAGAACAATTGATCCATTCATGAAGACAGAATGCTCCATCAGAATGACAAGGCAGGATGGTCTCCTGACTGGATCATGAGACAGGAGTGGAGCATCCCCTCGCACAAATGTTTCATAAACACACATTAATTTTATAATCATCATTGAATAAACCTAACAAGTATTTATGTTTAGCCATATTGAAAAGACTGTATTTTTATGGTTGGAAAAGATCGCTAGATGCGCTCCGGCACTAACATTCATGTTTACTTCTGTTAAAAAAGAGCATGCTGGCTTGTGACGTCATTGCGTCCTCTACTGCGCATGCGGGACACTTGCGTTGTATGACTGCAGTTCACACATGAGATCACATACTAGTCGCATATATTTGGAAATATGAACGGCAATGCAAAAAAATCAGATTTCGCAAAAAATCGTAATTGAGCATCAAGGACTGCAGTGTGAACGTAGCCATAGAAAGGTATGGGGCATTGCAGGTTAAGTAAATAAACCAAACGACACCCATTCCAAAGGAGTGGACCCGTTTGTCCATTTCTATTTGCATGTTTTCTAAGAAAAAAAAAAGGCTTTGTTGGGCTGCTGGATAAAGCCTCGAACTCAACTCTATTTCTGACATTATGAATTGGAAAATTTTCCTGGATGGGAAGAGAAATGTCTTCAAACTATAACCTGGATGACTGAGAATCGTCACCAGCATCATAACTACACTTTTCTATATAATTTATTAAGATTTCATGTGAAATAAAAAAAAAAAAGCACTGGATATTAGTAAAGTGGATGGAAAATGATGGATTAGTTTAAAGTTTCAGGTCTATAAAATAATTATTTCTCCGAGTTCATCATGAAATTCCATTCAGAAACAATTGAGAGTGTATATAAACATGTTTTCAATTCTTACCACAATGTCTCCTTTAAATTTTGGTATGAACTGACTGGATCAACAGGGATATTCTTTGCAGACTTTTTATTGTCATTTTGTATAAATACTTTTATCTATATTATTCTTTAGTATCTTAATGAATGTTTTAGATGTTGGCTAAAAGTCTAATATTGGTCTCATCGGTACGGTGGCTGAGAAGTGCAAAACACATTTACAATTCAAAAACACATAACAAATAAAAAACAAAATAACATTTGAAGAAACAAAATTATATTTTATGAAACAAATGTATTTTTGAAAAAAAAAGTTACAATTTTTAAAAACAAATTTACATTTTAGGAATCAAATTCACAGATTGAGCTGTTTGTACTACAAGTCAGGGTAATGGGGACGTCACATCCGGCCACTGGGACATTCCCTTTCCGTGTACCCGTCTTTTGTTAATTTGTTTTTGGCTATGTAACTGTGTTTTGCCACTTGCAGTTTTGTCTTTGCACTTGTACAAGTGTTTCCGAACGGTCAATTTTTTTTTAGATGTAAATTTGTTTCCCTATAATGTATTTTTTTTTTCTCTAAAATGAAACTTTCTCTCACCTAAAATCTAACTTATTTAAAATGTGAATTTGTTTGCTAAAATATAAATTTGTTTTTAAAAATTGTAACTTTTTTTTTCAAAAATACATTTGTTTCATAAAATATAATTTTGTTTCTTCAAATGTTATTTTGTTTTTTATTTGTTAATGTGGTTTTGAATTGTAAATGTGTTTTGCACTTCTCAGCCACCGTACATCGGACCAGAGCGCCTTATTCCCACAAGTTAACTGTCTCCTTAGTGACTTTAATTTGAACTTTTCATTGCTTTCTGCAGCCATGGGCCTCTTCTTGTTTCCGTACCACAAGAAGATCAAAGTTCCAATGAGTTCTCACATGAAAACCTGTATTTATATTGAGATTAAATAACACCTATGTAGAGTATTTTCTTTTAATTTAATTGGTACACTTTATTCAGGGATATCTCAGCAAATGGCCAATAATACACAGACTTTATGAACATTTTACTTCCACTTCCCAGTTTTGTGCTTTACATAAATTCCAAAGAGAAACTTTTTTTTTTAAAGTTAAAAAAATGCTAGGCACTGCAGCATTTCAACCATGTTTCATCATATAAATCTGCTTGAAATGTGAAGAATATTGCTGCTGTCATACGCTAATGAACTGCCTTCCAAATGTTAACTGTGTGATGATTACTCCAGATGTCATGGTGGGAGACTACCGAGGGACGAAAGTAGCTGTGAAGTGCATAAAAAACGATGCTACAGCTCAGGCCTTTATTGCAGAAGCCTCTGTTATGACGTAAGGCTGGAAAATATAGAAATACTTTATAACCAAAACACAAAAACCAAATGTGACATTGCCCATGGTCTTGTTTTTTTCACCAGGCAACTACGGCACAATAATCTGGTCCAGCTGCTTGGTGTGATCGTAGAGGAGAATGGAAGTCTTTTTATAGTTACGGAGTATATGGCAAAGGTAGGGGGCTCCAGATTGGATTTTTGTCTCTAACTGGAATCTTTTTTAACATATAGGATTAAATATATCCTCATGGGGGGGGGGGCTTACGTGTATGTTTGAACTTTTTGCAGGGCTGTTTAGTTGACTACCTACGGTCCAGAGGGCGTACGGTACTTGGTGGAGAGGCACTCGTTAACTTTTCTTTGTGAGTATTCCTTTATATGTGTAATTATGATACAGTGGAGTGAAATATTTACATGTGCTGACTAAAGATATGCTACTTTTTCCATTGTCTGATGTTCAGTTAGACTGAACTTTAACCCTTTAAAGCCCGATCCAAGAATAAAACAAAACAGAAAAAAATACTTTTTTTTGGTTTGAAGTCCTTGTTTGGCCTTTTAACAAAATATGTAAAAAAAAAAAAAAAAAAAACAGAAATACATTTTTGATATTAATAATTTATTACTATGCGATAAGTTAAGATTATTTTTTGTGTAGTCTTCTGCCCTCTGTTATCAGGTATATCTGATTGTCTACAATAGGATTTTAACCATTAAATTATGCAAAAACATTTCAGAAACCGTATGTATCAAATACGATACATTTGGCATTATAGGGTTAAATCAGACCTAACTGATTAAGGTACAGTGAGGAAAATAAGTATTATAGCAGAAGTATTCTGCTATTTTTCAGCTTCTGCACCTAGAAATCACGGAGGGCTCTGAAATTGACATCGTAGGTGCATGTCCGATTAAACATAATCTAAAAAACAAAATCCAGAAATCACAATATATGATATTTTAACTACTTATTTGTAAGATAATAAGTATTTGAAAATCAGTGTTAATATTTGGTACAGTAGCCTTTGTTTGCAAATACAGAGGTCAAACGTTTCTTATAGTTTTTCACCAGGTGTGCACGAACTACAGGAGGGATTTTGGCCCATTCCTCCACACGGATCTTCCAGTCAGGTTTTTGGGCTGTCGCTGAGAAACACAGAGTTTGAGCTCCCTCCAAAGATTCTCTATCGGGTTTAAGTCTGGAGACTGGCTAGGCCACACCGGAACCTTGATATGCTTCTTCCAGAGTCCCTCCTTGGTTATCCTGGCTGTGTGCTTCAGGTCATTGGCCTGTTAGAAGAACCAGCCTCCACCCATCCACAATGCTCTAACTGAAGGAAGGAGGTTGTTCCCTAAAATCTCTCCTTAATACAGTGCAGTCGCCTTGTCCCATGTGCAGAAAAAAAAAACATCCCCAAAGCATGATGCTACCACCCCCATGTCAGGATTGTACTCATCATTCTTCTTTCTTCACACACAGTTAGTGGAATTATGACCAAAAAGTTGTATTTTGGTCTCATCTGACCACAAGACTTTCTTCCATGACTCCTCTGGATCATCCAGATGGTCATCCAACGGGCGCCGACATGTGCCGGTTTAAGCAGGGGAACCTTCCGTGCGTGATTTCAAACCATGATGTCTTAGTGTATTACCAACAGTAACCGTGGAAACGGTGGTCCCAGCTCTTCTCAGATCATTGACCAGCTAGTCCCATGTAGTTCTGGGCTGATTTTTCACATTTCTTAAGATCATTAAGACCCCACCAGGTGAGATCTTGCATGGAGCCCCGTTCCGAGGAAGATTGACCGTCAAGTTTAGCTTCTTCCATTTTCTAACGATTGCTTCCTTTTTTCACCAAGCTGCTTGGTAAATTCCTAGTAGCCCTTTCCAGCCTTGATGAGGTGGACAATTTCGTCTCTAGTTTCTTTGGACAGCTCTTTGGTCTTGGCCATGTTAGCAGTTGGATTCTGGGGTGGACACGTGTCTGCATGCAGCTAACAACCTCAAAAAGGTGCATCTAATTGAGGGTAATAAATGGAGTGGAGGTGGACATTTTGAAGGCAGACTAACAGGTCTTTGAGGGTCAGGATTCTAGCCGACAGACGGGTGTTCCGACAGGTGACAATTTCAGACCCCTCCATGATTTCTAATTGGGAGAACTGGCAATATAGAAGGGTGTTTAAATACTTATTTGCAGCGATATCATACAAATAAGTAGTTTTAAAAAAAAATCATATATATTGTGATTTCTGGATTACGTCTTTTAGATCATGTCTCTCACAGTGGACATGCACCTACGATGACATTTCAGAGCCCTCAGTGATTTCTAAGTGGGAGAACTTTCAAAATAGCAGGATGTTCAAATACTTATTTTCCTCACTGTATGTTAGGATTATTCAAAGTGATGAAATTTCATAACTTTTAATCTATTTCTGGTATATTTGATAATGATGTCACTGCTTTCAAAACACCTCATAGGTCAATTAACAACATATTAGTTTGTTGAAATGTTCCTGTGAATGTTTTTTAAGCCAACACCTGCAGCACACTGCTGCCCTGGTTGACATCATGGAAAAACAACCCTGGCAGCACTAGATTCATAACCTGACTCCGCCAGATGGATTTGCTCCGCATATCCATCTGGAAACCTTCCGTTGAAGTAATTTTGGGAAGGGGCGTAAATACTGGTTAGCTGATTGGCCTATGTTGGTGATAGACGGGCCAAATAAACCAATCAGATCAACGAAGCATATGACGTACTAACAGAGCGACAACGAATACACAACCACAAGCCAGGCTACTCTTGCCGAAACCAGTCGGGAGAAGAGCAAAAACATCTTTTCCTCTGAGAAAAGCCTCCAGAGCAGTGTTTTGCTCTTCTTTCAGTGAAGAAATACTCTGTAATTCCGATAAAACTTGCTCGATAGCCACGCTAACGCTAGTTTCATCAGCTGAAGCCGCCATGTTCTTTAGACTGAACTGTCGCGCTTCTCGTTGCGTCACACCTCAACCCGCCTCAAAGCCAACGCTGATTGGACGTTCGTTTGGTGAACGGCTCCAAATTTTCTTTAACGGAGAGTCTCCAGACTGATCTGCGAGTGAAACCTTGAAAGCTCGCGAGATCAGGATGGTCTCACGAGGCTACTAGATTCATCCACCAAAGCAATTATACCCAAGTATAAAACACCATGGAAATGCAGATTTCAGGAAGGTGGCAGAAAACCTTGTGAAGATGCTTCTAGAAGCTGCTTAGTAGGGAGTCCTGTAAAGTAAAATGAGTCCTGGGCTGAAAGGCCACTCGGAGACGAAGACTCCATTCCAACAATACCAATATAAAAAGCTTGCAGTAAAAGATTATAGTATTTTTAGGACAGAGGGGGGAGCTAACCACCCTGAGAACGCCAAACCAACTGGGAAGTGAAAGTCAAGCAGCATCATATTTTAAAGGAATAGTACACCCAAAACATGATTAGCCTTCATTTTCTACTCACCCCCATGCTGAACAACACTCTGGAGTGGAGTCATTTGATATCTCAAATGCATCTGGAGATCTGGTAGGCTTCTTGCTGTCTGCTGACATTCAAATAATGTAGGTCTATGGTGCCCGAGACAGAAAGGTCCATAAAAGTCCACAAAAAACGTGGCAAAGAACTCATGCTCTTCCTCAACACTGAAGTCCTCAGACATTTTTCTTTCGTTGTTTCTTTCTTTGCACAGGTAAACAGCACATTTCTTCTTCTACGCTTGCATTATCGGCAGAGCAGACGCTGAATGCGCACTTTCATCTGGTTTGGTCTGCCGCGGTTTCCGTAGCGTCGTGAACGCGCTTTTAGGAAATCCTATCCACTACTGTTTATGCTCTAAAAACATTCTAAATGACTTCGTTTCGAGTAAATTATGGACGCTACCCATTCAGGACACTTGGAATACATTGGACGAGCAGTATGGAGGAATATTGACACGTTTTTTGTGGACTTTTATGGACCTTTCTGCCTCGGGCGCCATAGACCTCCATTATTTGAATGTCAGCAGACAACAAGAAGCCTCCCAGATCTCCAGATGCATTTGAGATATCAAAAAAGTACTCCAGAGTGTTGTTCAGCATGGGGGTGAGTAGAAAATGAAGGCTAATCATGTTTTGGGTGTACTATTCCTTTAAGGCTGTTTGGCTGCAGAAGGTGGATGCAATTATTTGGAAATAATTTAGCAACTTCATCTTCTTTGAACTTATAATTACATCAGAAAAATGAATCACTGTCCTGCTTAATGGGGCCTAATGGCAAAAACGTCACTTTTTCTGAGCTTATGTTAGCAATGCATTCTACAAACCCGTCAAAATGACAGAAAATTATTATGAGAAGCTGAGGGAAGGACGTGTACAACATCTGACCCAAGACTTACAGTTAAATATGAAAGGAATGTATGGACATTTCTTTATTAAAACAGGAATAGTCTCACGTTCTGCAATTTCACAACTTTTATTCAGTCCTCACCTTCCAATGCATTAAGCTACTGTTTGTTCCTTCGTTTAGATTAACATAACTTTTTATTAATGCAATATTCTCTGGTTGATTTGCTTCTTAAACTGATTAGCAGTATGACTACATGCACAAGGTAACATAATCTATGTGTAGATTGATTTTAAAGAAACCCTCGGTTAAGTAAGTAGATGAATGAATCTAAACCATGAAGGGAAATGAAACCAGTGGATACCTTGATACCAAAAATCAGCTTTTGGATATTAATAAAACTATAAATCATCATGTTAAGAAATAGGTTATCACTTACTGTATACCAACTGAGCTTTACTTTTGCAGAGACGTCTGTGAAGCCATGGCTTATCTGGAGGCCAACAACTTTGTTCATCGAGATCTAGCAGCGAGAAACGTACTTGTGTCGGACGACAACATCGCCAAAGTCAGTGACTTTGGTTTGACCAAAGAGGCTTCCTCTACTCAAGATACTGCTAAGCTTCCTGTTAAATGGACGGCGCCAGAAGCCCTCAGAGAAAAGGTAATCTGATAGATGATCACTCTGGCCGTATAAATCAGATCACAGTAGCGGGCAGAAGCATTTCTCCCCTTCTGAGAATCGGCTTTATTTTCCCAGTTTGTCAGAAAAAACAAGGAATTTAACTTTGGTTTCACTTTGCTCTTAGTGAAGACTTTTTGAATACAGATATATAGAAAAGGAAAATAGAAATGTAAAAAAAGATGCACTGCAAAAAACTAAATCTTGATAAGTCATTTTTTCTTGAAATAAGTGCATTTGTTCTTGAACTGAGGAGATAAGAGACATCTTGCCAGTGGAACAAGACAATTTAGATTTAAAATAAGAAAACACAATAGCATTCTCTTATTTCAAGTGAATGCTATCTAATTATCTTATTTTAAGAGTAAAAATACTGATTCCATTGGCAAACTATCTCATTTACCTACTCAAATCAAGGGTAAATACGCTTAATTTAAGACATTTTTACTTATTTCTAGATAGTTTTTCCAGTGTGTAAACACATTATAAACTTCCAAAAAGGTTAAAAACAAACTAATGGACTTTGTTTCCAAGTTTAAAGAAAAAAAGACTTGGAAACAAAGTCCAGTGGATTGTTTTTTTACCTTTTTGGAAAAAGTTTGAAGACGTTTCTCTTCCATCCAGGAAACTTTTTCAATTCAGGATGTCAGAAATAGCGTTGAGTTCCAGGATTTATACAGTAGCGCAACAAAGCCTGTTTTTGTTTAGAAAACATGCAAATAAAACAGACGAACGGGTCCACCCCTTTGGAATGGAGGTCGTTTGGCTTCTTTTGTTAGCCTGTAATGCCTCTAATTTTTCAGGAAGTTGGCAACACTACTCACCCTACTCAAGTACCAGTGTCTGTTTTACCTAACCCTGTAATGCCAAATGTATCATATTTGATACATACAGTTTCTGAAATGTTTTGCATCTGACACCTTTTGCATAATTTAATGGTAAAAACTTTGCTCAAAATCCTATTGTACACAATCAGATATACCTGATAACAGCCAGTAGAAGACTACACAAAAAATAATCTTGACTTATCACATAGTAATAAATTATTAATATCAAAAATGTATTTCTGTTTTTTTCTTTTTACATATTTCGTTAAAAGGGCAAATAAGGAATTCAAACCAAAAAAAAGTAATTTTTTGTTTTGTTTTATTCTTGGATCGGGCTTTAAAGGGCTAAGTTATGTTTCTTTTTATCAAACTTCGGTGTTTTAGTTTTTCAGCCGTATTTTTAATTTAGTAAGAGTAAATGTAAAAATTATATAATTTGTTATTGGAGAATAAGCTATCTAAATCATTGAGGAAAAATTATGTTTTCAAACAGAATAAAGGTTGCTTTTATTTCCTTTTTTTTCCGATAAGAAATAAAAATATACTTATTAGTTAAAATTTTGTGTTAATTTTGTCATCTTTTTCAATTATCATTTGTTTTATGATCTGAAACATTACAGAGCAACAAAAAATAATAAATAACATATTAAAGTAAGGAAGCAAATCCTTTATTATGTGAGTGAGTTAAAAAAAAAAATCTGCCCATGTTTAATTTTTTTATGTAATCAACAGAAATTTTCCACCAAATCGGACGTTTGGAGCTACGGTATTTTACTATGGGAGATTTACTCCTTTGGCCGAGTTCCCTATCCAAGAATTGTAAGTATTATAATCACCGCAGGAAAAATCTGTTCTTATTTATTCTCTCTGCTTTTAACTGTGTTTTTTTTTTTTTTCTTTAGCCGTTAAAAGATGTTGTGCCTCGCGTGGAGAAGGGCTACAAAATGGACTGTCCGGACGGCTGTCCTGAAGTGGTTTATAACATCATGAAACAGTGCTGGAACCTGGATCCTGCAGCGCGACCAAGCTTTCAGATGCTGAGGGAGTGGCTACAACATATTAGCCACAAAAAATGATCATCTGCGTTCCGTTTTGTCTCTTCAGAGCAAGGACTGCCAATTTTGCTCATCGTCAAAGCTTGTTTTTTGTTGTGTTTTTCCAAACATTTGCTTCTGATCGCCGTGCTTCATATCAGATTGTTTGACATTCTCCAGCTTTCAAAGGCTGGACGGTTTCTGTCGTCTTTCGAAACTTCCTCTGGAGTCAATAATTCATTTTAATAACATCAAGTCCTTTCTTAAAACGGGACCAAAGTGCAGTAACATTTTATATCCCTCATCATATTGGTGCCATCCTTTAAGTGTTTCAACTTGTCAACAGAGACAAAGAGGAAATGTACTCTTAGTAGGATTTTGTTTATCGTTACTGGATGTATTATAATTGATATTATTATTTTCTAAGTCTCCAGGTACATGCCATTTTTTCTGTGTTGAATTGTTTTGTTAAAGTAGCCAAACTAAAATGGGAGTTATAAGCAGCTTTATTTGTCATTATCTCATAATGTTGAACACATAAAACCTATTAGTTCATCTGTCCGTGAAAAGTAGAAGCTCTTAAAGACGTTTCTGTGCCAAGGTGAAGACTTCAGCTCAGAATGTTGAATCTGACAGACAAAAGAAAATTATTCCATTAATCTTTTAGGGATTCAGACTCCTTGGAAAACCATTGGTAATAAATGTAATGTGCCGCCATTTTCGACATTAAAAATATAGTTGTAAAATGTAGACTTTGGGATTGTATTCAATAAACAACTTTGAATGTATTTTTTTTTTCCTGATTTAAACGATGTACAATGTGACTTTACTTATAAAGGGCTTTAAAGTCATGACGGTTTAATAAAATACTTTAATAAACCCAAATAAGAGATCAGCACAGAGTAAAAGGTGCACAAACAGACGTTTTTAAGAAAGATTTAAAGTTAAAGTGGGGCGTGAAATTGCATGTATGAGTACAGCAAGTTAAACAGATGCAAGAAACACTTTTAAACTAATCAAATGTAATCACACTGGAAAAAATAAAAATCTAGATAAGTCATTTTTTTCTCTAAATTAGTGCATTTGTTCTTGGATTAAGGAGGCAAAGAAATGGAACAAGACAATTTGGATTTAAAATAAGAAAACACAATTGCATTGTCTTATTTAAAGTGCATTTTATCTAAATACCTAAGAGTAAAAATACTCAACCAATACCAACTCAAATTGAGGGTAAATACACTTCATTTAAGACATTTTTTACTTATTTCTAGATTGTTTTTCCAGTGCAGAAAACAACAGGATCCATAATGAGAAATAACCTTTTTTTCCCTTGTTTCTATTAAAAGTTGCGTTGCAGGATGCTGTACCTGTTATTAGACAGAAATAGAAGATCAACTAAATCCAAGAAAAAATCATTAAGGCATCAATTATGGTCTCAAGGTTTTTGTTTGTTTGTTGTCTTTTTTTTACAGGAAGTAGGTTCTATATTTTTCTTCAATTGCCTCAACTGTAAAAAAAACAAAATACGATTTTACAACTGTTTTTTTTTTCTTTTTCAAGATACATAGTTATCTGACACCAACCAGAATTCTATGAGGAAACAGTTGGTGCTGTTGATCCTGTCTTTCAATACTACCAGTTAAAGTTTCATTTCGATAAGCGAAGCTAAACATTATACTTTTAAGATATTCTGATGAAGTAGCACAGATTTTCAGAAAATGCAAGAAATTGTTATTTATCTGGAAAGTGGTACAGAACCTCGCACTTAGAAAAACTTTTTTTGACTTTTAACAACACTATATTTACACAATTCAAAACATACCGTAAAAATTCAAAAAACATCCACTGGACTTGGTTACCAAGATTTGAAGACGTTTCTCCACCTCTCCAGGAAGCTTTCTCAATTCAAATGTCTGGATCCGCAGTTATCCAGACAAACATTCTGTTTCCAAGCAATACAAGGCTTTGTCTATATAAGACTCAAACTCACTGCGGATCCAGACATTTGATTTGAGAAAGCTTCCTGGAGAGGTGGAGAAACGTCTTCAAATCTTTGAAACCAAGTCCAGTGGATATTTTTTGAATTTTTACAGAATGACTATGACCTGGATGACTGAGAATCTTCATCAGCACAATTCAAAACATATAAACAATTAACGTAAAACAAGTGTTCGTTAAAAATCATTAAATGAGGAGTTTGTTAAATTGTAGTTGTCCATCTGACACAGAACACAAAATGTTGTTAAAACCCCACAGCTGAAGAAAATCCTCCATGTTCTGTGTGGCTCTGTGGAAGTGAAACTCCAGCCTTATTCCACCTTTAACGTTGCACTTCCACAGAGCCACGGCATCAAGGTGAGCTCCCTCCTGCAGTCAGGTAAACCGCCATCTTTGCTTCACTGATTAAAACATTTAAGAGTCTTTGGCTTAGTTCTTCTGTTTTGGCAAACTCCTCCTATAAATAGAGGGTTTGTAAAAAGTGTCCCAAAAGGACTAAAAACATAAATTAAAAGGCTAAAAACTAAGAAAGAAGAAGTATCCCTTTGAGAAGGTCAGCAGAGAAGGACAAAGGTCAAACTAAATGCTTAAATTCTAGGGTTGCATTGCTTAAGATGGCTGCACGATGGAGGAGCTCTGCTAGCTTGACTCTGAAGTGAGTAATTTGTCTTCTCCGTTGGTGGATCAGTTTCGTCTCTGATCTTGATTGCTGTGAAACTGGAGGGAATTTTAAAGATATTTTTGGACGTCTTGTTATGATGCTTAACCACAGCATCCATAGTAATTTGATTTTTTTTTTACACCTGGGAGCAGCTAATTAACATCTCTAAAGCTGAAATAATGCAATCACTACTTTCACAAGTACCAGCTGAGTTAAAACGTAGGCGAGGAGAGAGGAAGAAGAAATTTAAGCCATCTCTTCCATCAATCATCACGATCAATGTGGGATCTTTTGGTAACAAGTAATGCAGCATTATGTGTTTTAGTGAAACGTGGCTTCAGGAGACAGAAGAGACTGAAAATTCAAAGGAGGTGAGCTGGCAGGGTTTGTGAACAACAGATGGCGTTATACAGAACATGTTACTGTAAAGATTTGTCACCACAATTTAATCTTGATAACTGATTGCTTTGTTTTCCCTTTAAATCCTACTAAAAAAAAGCCAGATTTGTAATATCCGTCCATTTTACCAAACATTTTCTTCCGCTTATTGGGGGCCGAGTCACGGAGGCAGCAGTCTAAGCAAATATGCCCAGACTTCCCAATCCATGCACACCTCCTCCAGCTGCTCTGGGGGGGGCACAAGGCAGCACCAGGCCAGCTCAGAGATATAGCGTGTCTGGGCCTTCCACCAGGCCTCCTCCCAATGGGACATGCCAGGAACACCTCCTGAGGGAGATGACCAGGAGGCATCTGGAACAGATGCCCGAGCCTCCTCAGCAGGCTCCTTTTGACTTGGAGGAGCAACGACTCTAATCCGAGCTCCTCCTGGCTAACTGAGCTCCTCACCTGAAAATTATTTATATATTATTTAAATTGAATCCGATTATATATGATGAAATTTTGTCCCATCCAGCCATCCATCCTCTGCTGCCTATCATTTAGGGCCACAGGGTGGCTGGTGTCCAACTCAAGCTATCTAAGGGTGAAAGGTGGGGTGCATTCTGGACAGGTCTCCAGTCCATTGCTGGGCAGCACTTAAACATTCAACCAATTCAATTTAATTCAGTTTATTTCTATAGCGCCAATTCACAACATGTCATCCCAAGGCACTTTCCAGTTCACCAGATCATCCAGTCAGATTGATTCAAAGTTTTCTATCTAAGGAAAACCAGTTGATTGCATCGACTCATTGACTCTTCAGCAATCCCTCACACTAAGCATGCTTGTAGCGACAGTGGAGAGGAAAAACTCCCTTTGAACAGGAAGAAACCTCCAGCAGAACCAGGCTCAGAGTGAGCGGCCATCTGCTGAGGCCCACTGGGGTTCAAGGAGACAGAAGCACAGATAGAAAAAGAAGCATAGATACAAAAGGCAACTGTCAACCAGCTCCACAGGCGGCCCCGTCCAGGAAACACACAGCCAGGCAGACGAGCTCCGAGCCAGCTCCCATGTCAGAGGATGAAGAGAGCACATCCAGTTAGTCACAGTCAGAGAAACAGGACTACACTGGAAAACAGGCTGATTTCCAACATCAACCACACACACACCTTTACTGTAGGAGGCCACCGTACAACATGCTTCTTATTTATTTGATAAGGAGCATCTTGTTAAAAAATATTTGCATGTTATTTAATTTCTCTTAAAACTAGCAAAGGGGA